>NW_023303349.1:0-8083 GCF_011077185.1 Oxyura jamaicensis | reverse complement strand
TTCTCTTCTCTTCTCTTCTCTTCTCTTCTCTTCTCTTCTCTTCTCTTCTCTTCTCTTCTCTTCTCTTCTCTTCTCTTCTCTTCTCTTCTCTTCTCTTCTCTTCTCTTCTCTTCTCTTCTCTTCTCTTTTTTTCTTTACTGAATGTCAAACTCCAAGAACAGCGGATGTTTCAAAATGGGATTTATTGTTCACAGGCAACTGTCTTTCTCTTCTGTCACACCACTAGTACTGAAGCCAGGAAGGCAGGAAGAAAAAAATAAAACAATAACTGCAAGGTGGCAAGGACTCTTCTCTTCAGAGGCTGATTCAGGGCTAACTCTCCCTCCAGTAGAAAACATGACTGCATCATGAGAAGCCCCCTTCAATGAAAGCATGCAATTCATTTTTCAGGAGATACTTTTTATTACAGGACTTCTTATAAGACTTATTTGCTTCCCAACCGCTTATACATAGTTTCTTAAACTGTTTTCACAGTATTGAATGATCAGAACAAACCAGATTACTTCCTTCTAATTTGTCCTGGTGACCTACTGTATACGTTAATAAAGGGATATTTTCTGCCTGTAGCTCTGTTTTCACTGTAGAAAGCTATGCCAGCTGCATTAAAATACTTTTAACCTATTGGGTTTGTGATAGTACTAGAGCCTTCTGGGCTTTGTAATATAATAGCACCCCTTTATCACGTTGAATGGTTTATTGAAACCAGCTTGTACAGATGATTTAGTTTACCATAGTGAGGCCACTACTGCAGGGCTCCAATCTTTGCTTGGGGACTCTTCTGTAATTTTCAATGTTCTCAATTTGGCCTGCAAGTGGGTTTGGTTTTCAGATTATTTTGTTGGGTTCTGTTTGTGTGTTTGTTTGTTTGTTTGGGGGGCAGGGGAGGGGGGTAGGAGGAGGGGAGGTTTCCTTTATTTCCTGTTAATGACATTATTTTTCATATAACTTATTATTTTCATACTTTTCCCTCTTGACATATTCTTAAAATGAGCACTGGTCCAGAAAACACGCATTTTGTGAGCAGGTGAGGTCTACCTATAGATAGGAATCTGTTTTGTCCAAGTCAGAAACATTTTCCAACTCTATGGCATGTAGAAATACTAGTATGAAAAATATTACTAGTACAAGTAGCCTTATACTTCTATAGAGGAGAACAGCCACATCAGAGGTCTTAGACTGCACACAGACTGTGTCAGCTAACAAATATGCTGACTACAAAGTAGCACTTAGTACAAGTTAGGCACAGATAGAACAGGTCTTAGCATAAGTCTCTGAAATCTAACCTACTTTTTGATGTGATGAACATAGATTAAATAAGATTATCCAGCTGTCCCCCCAACAAACAAGCAACTTTGTGTGCTCAAAAAACTAGATAGCCAAACTACGCAAACAGCCTGTTTATTGTCAAGTGCAAACATCTCCAGAAGTGTCTGGAACAAGCAGATTGTGACTGTCACCAGTGGGGACAGTAACTCAGAAAATGAGCACAGTTTACGCAGACTAATCAGCAGTGAGGCATCCTCTACCCAATCTTGTAACTTAGAACTAAGAGTACTCCTGCATCCTACAGTTTCTCAATACCCCCAAGAATGCCTCTGGGGAGGGAACACTACAGCCTTGCACCAGGACTATCTCCCTAGCCTCTGGGGAGGGAGGAGAACCCAAGGGTCCCCACAGCCATGCATGAGGACTATATGCAGCACTGCTGGAAATACTACACTCACACATCTAACCTTGTCTGCAGGCCATAGCCTCTCTCCCTTGTAACAAGCAAGTTGTGTAAGGAACAACTACGCTGACACATGCAGCTTCTCTCCTGGTCTCTCCTGGACTGTGGTATCTCTCACAGAATAACAGGGACATTTTGTAAATTGTAAAATTGCATGTATCTGTGATCAAAATGTCTTGGTATCCAAATCCACTTAACCTCCACGCTGTCTTCTTGTCTTAAACCATAACACTCTAGACGAAGAACACGCTCCTTCCAAGGCATTTCACAGAATCTCTTCACATGATAATCTGCTGCTGATATCATATTATTTTGTGTCTGAGCATATTAACTCTTATGTAAATGGAAAAAAAAAATCAGCTTACTTAGGAGTATTCAAAAATGTATTTCAACTTTTTACAGTTTTGTTATGATTATTCTTAAAATGCACTTCAATTGCTTAACAAATTAAATTTACCCTGAATGTTTAAAGAACACCCGGTCAGTCTCAGTGTCTACCATTTCTTTCACAAACTTTAGCATACAGTTTAGGAGCTCGACTTTATGATGCTTGTGGGTTCTTTCCAACACAGGATATTCTATGATTCTGTAAGATTTGCACTAGTACCAACAAGATATTGAGTCCACATTTCTATTCACCCCTAACACAGTGCAACTGCCTCTTTTACCTTGAGCTGTCCAGCAGATGAGATTTAGCTCATAATTTTATTTTCCCTTGAAAGCACTTGTTTAGCCCAGTACTCCATCTCTTCAATAATTTTGATGAGGGACAGGCACAAGACAGGAAATTTTTCTTCCTTTATCTAAAGAAATCCTTTGAAAAGGTTTTGTTTTAAATGTCAATTTTGAGTCTCCTGTTTTTCAACTCCATAAACAGCATGTCCACCCTTAAGAAAATTTGACAGTAAAAAGTCTCAGGTCAAATCAAAAGGACTTGCTAAGCATCTGTAGCAGTGGTTTCCAAAAGAATGAAGAATCAGGGAGGTAAAGATAAGAAGCAGAAACAAACTGACTTTCCAGAAGCACATTGAGGGACAAGAAACAAATTCCTTTAGAGCTACATAATGAAAGGACTAAAAGTAATAGTCACAAAACATAGTAAAGAGAGAAAGTCCAATTGGACATAAGAAAAAACAATAAGCAAGCTTAATACCGAAACAGTTGCCCAAAGGCTGAGGAACTTCCATTCTTGGGGATTTTCACATGCTTGGGAAAGTGTCTAAATATTCTAATCCTACTTTGAAAAGGGCAACCTTGAGCAGGAAGCAAGACTAGATGACTTCCAGAGGTTCCCTGCAATCTTCATTTTTCTAGGATTTTTTATTCCATATCTACACATTCTTAGAGGAAAGATGACAGAAGATACAATATACACGCTCTTCTGTCACTGAGAAAACTGACGAAAATCAGTCAAAAGTCTAAACCTTCAAGAAAGTCAATTATTTCTATCTGGTGTGCAGCAACTAAGTTTTGATGCAGTTCTATGAAAAGTCTGATCTAGACTTGGGCAGGACGCTGCTCTGTAAATATCTTAGAAAACACAATAAAAGCATCTACTGAGATGGACATTCAGTAAATTTAGAAGATGGATAAAGAATCCATGTGACATGCATATTAAACCATTTCAACAACTGTCCCTTCTTATGAAAATATTGCCTTCACAGTATTGTCAAGGTCAATGAAGCTTGCAGTGTCTGCTCTACAAGTACCAGTTGTGAACATTAGATACCCAGAGCAGAGCTAATCTAGTTTGAACTCAGGCAATTTTCTTCCACTACTTGACTTCTCTGGATCAGAGGATGTGAATTGGCCTGGACTCCATCAAATCTGGGCAGTTTGTCTAATATGGACAAATTTCTTCTGGTGACATGCTGGTAATTGAGACCACCAAATACATTATTCTATTGAACTCCCATCACATGTGAATCCAGGTTCACAGAATTACAAGGCAAAGACATAATTCCAGTTGACCACAGAGCCTCCAGTATGTAAATTAGATTTGGCTAGTTTTGCGCAACAGAGCTATCAAGTGAACTGGTGAAACATACCGTAAGAAACCAGATACAACAGCCTACAGTGAGTTTGTCAAGCATTATAAATGCAGATATGTTGACTTAAAAAAAATTATCCCTGCCAGTTAGTCCAATTTGGGGAATTACTTAGGAATGCTAGCTCATGGCTCAGAAAGTTTTGCCATAGTTACAACATATGGAATATATTAAATGAATATTCCCAAATTCTTGTGGGATTCATATTTTATTAAAGGTCATGACAGGTTTTTTATTTTCTCTTACAGTTTCTTGTATTTTACTAGTTATATCACTGTACACTAAGTGCAGACTGGGGTCCTGGAGAACTCTAACCCCTCATCCTAACCCACAACCTGTAAAACACCACATCTTTCCCCAGTTCAACATCCATAACCCCATCAAAAACACAATTACATTCTTTGTGCTGATTTCTTTATCTCACAACTGAAGTGAATGAGTATGCAGAAAGAAGTACTTGGTGCAAAGAAAACATCACCAATTAAGCATTCATTTATTTAAATTCTCACTGGAAAAAATCTCCTGGACAGCTATAGATATGCAAAGTAAACTCCTGTAGTATTAGCACAAATGTCATGGGTCTCACCCTCCATTTATCTATATCCATCTAGCTCTGTTGAATTCTACAGAAATTACTCTCCCTGAAGAGAGATTCCTACAATTTTACAATAAGGTCAAGATCACCAGAATATTTTGGATTATCAAGGAGCCTTCTGGCACATTTAAAATAAGAACAGTGATATTAGCTTCATCACCATCACTGAACTTGATAGTGGGAAATTACATCTAGAAGCTGGAACTGTATCAAAAGAAATTCCTGTATGGCATCACTGTATGCTCTTAAACCACTGTTAGTTTTTGCCCCAGAGACAGGATATACTTCAATGATGTGTGAAGTAATCTCTCTATGCACTTTGTGGTTAGGTTTACAATTATCTTTGTCATTCTTCAAGATAAAATAGTACTGCCAAAGAAAAGGGTTTACATTAGAGTAGGGTTGTTTTAGTGTGTTTTGTTTCTGTTTGGGGATTCTTTTTATTTTATTTCATTTCATTTTATTTTTGTCATTTTTGTCTCCACCAGAATCAAGCCTTCCTAAATAAAAAGACTTCTGTAGAGTTTTTTTTTTTTTTTTTGAATAAAATACTCCTCATTTTACTGTCTATCAATTACATGTAGACTCAGGTTTTAACCAAGTGCTGTGGAAATTTCTGAGTAAGGTTTGACTAGAAAGTGTCCTCTCTACACTTGCAATCCCAGCATTACAGGAGTCATTCTGGTAATTATTAAAAAATGGCAAATTTCCTAGTGAAAAAAGTGTTGCAATGACACAACTGATAAATCATATAGAAATAAGCTAGCATGATCAGTTTTCTTTTTATTTGGTTACATGTATTGTAATAAGGTCTCCTCATGAGCACTCTGTAGTCATATTGTTTTTGAAGAACATATGCTGAACAAACATTATCCAAGGAGTCCTTTAGTACACAATTTATTTTGGTTTGGTTTATGTTGTTCAGGAACAGGTCTAAGCTTGGCCAAAATCCTATCACCTAAATCTTTTTCACTGAAATGTTATTCGTACTAGGAATTCGGTACATTCAGGGACCAGCACATCTACAACTGGTAAAATGTTTTCATACAACCAACAACAACATGCATGACTGAACAAGTGTTTAATGTTGTTAAATTTTATAGTATAGCAACAAATTGTACAGATTTGTTAAGAATTCCTTCATCATATAAGAGTTAAATGTTGGGTTAATCCATACGCACTTTAATTACTGAAACACTTGCATGAGCTCTAACTTTTAGTCAATCATTCTCTTTGGAGTACAGCTGCCTGATGGACCACACAGAGACACAATAAATGGAGGCTTTTTCTCAGGGAACCTGGTAGCTCTCAAAAAAATTGAGTCCATATTTGATCTGGAAGGTCCACAAAGCTAGCATCAAATGTGGAGCACTAAGTGCAGCTATGTCTTGGGGGCATGCTCCTGCTGATGAGCATGAAGTCAGAGTATCTTTCCACAGTTATTCGGGTGGCTATCATCCACACTGAATTCATTAAATCATAAGTCGTTCCTAGCACTACAACACACAATATTTTAACCAGCCATGATGCAACAGAGATGATATAATGCATCATCTACCTAAGCAATATTTTTCCAGCTGCTACTAACAATGACTTAGGTAAAGTTATTCTCTCCTATGCACAGGAACAGCGGTAATCATAGCTGAGTTAACACCTAAAAATACCACAGTCACCAGTAGACATAATTCAAAAATTCACAAAATGTTAAATATTTTTAATCCCTGAAGAACTCATGTCCTTTTTCCATGTATCTTTTTTGAAAAATATTTGGCTCATTGTGTTCGTAACAGTTCTTGACCTCTTCTTCACCCCTTTTAGCCTAGCTATATTGTAAATAATCTTGGCTGATAAGTATTAGAAAATGTCATTTTTACCAGGGCCACTGAATATGAAGAGCTAGAGCTTAAAAAATTGTAGTCTTTTCATATTTTTTCTAACTGTGTATATACGTACATCAACACTGTTACATCTCAGTTTCAGAAGAAAATACAGTTCAGAATCCCACTGGAAAAGTGCCTTTAGGTGTATCCTCACAACTTATGTCTTTGATATAGATATTAGTGACAAAAACAAAAGTAATGATGTTATCTACAGCAGAGAGTGAATAAACATGAAAGACTAAAAGGTTAAGTGTAAATTATGAGGACCTATTGATGACTACCTCCTATGCCATAGTCAAAGTCAGCATTACAATGAGCAACTCCTCCTTTCAGATACTCCTTTGTAATTAAAGAGGAGTTTCTAAAGATAGTTTCTAAAATGGAAGAACACAATCAGTCAATAAATAGGTAAGTCTCTGAAGGGACTTTGGAAGGATGTTGAGCTGTTCATAGGACAGGTTCAAATGTATACTTTTAAAATATAACTAAAGCACATAACTGAGTCCACAAGCTGACAAGACACAGCAAATACACAGTAGTCAGACAATGTAAAGCTGTTCTGGTGGACACTGACGTGCAGGTGAAGGAATGATTTAAGAGAAGCTAGGACAGAAGAAGTTAATGAATTTTCCAGCAAAACTCTAACTCTCTCTTTAACACTCTTTAATTGCAAAATGGCAATTTTTTTTGGTAACAAAGTTTGAGAAGGGAAGGTTTTCCAGAGATTTACTTCACTGACTCCTTCTCTTAAAAAGAGTTATGTCAATTTTCCATTCCCAGTGGAAAGGGTAGTGGAAAAGGTAGAGCACTGGAGAGTCTTGGGAACAGGTCACTGTCACAGGAGTGGAAATGACGGACGGCCTTTTCTGTCCATCCTGGCCCAGAACCATTATGCATCCTCTTCTTACCTTCTTACCTTCCCTTCCTTCATTTCTGTTATCAAAACTGCAGCAAGGGCAATAAAGTGCTCCACACCAACTTCAGCCTCCCCAGGAAAATAAGCATTTGAAAAACAAACAAACAGAACAGTACTAATTGCCTCATTGCCTCAAGAGGGAAAGAAAGGAAAATTAGGCTATTGGCTTTTGTTGTTGTTGTTGTAAGATGTTCCTTAAAACACTTCAGAAATGGTGTTTAGGGTTGTGGCATAAAACCTTATTAGACAAGGAAATGAATGCCATAATCCTCTGAAAACCACTTCTTGGAGACAAAACATTTAAAAGTAAAATGCATTTCCTTTATAACTACTTCTTACCTGGCCTCACATACCAACAACTAATGAGAAATTAAAGATTTATGTCTTTGGTTTTTGTTAAGTAAAGCACAAAATAGAAGATTTCCATCTTCATCGATGACTTCAATGAGGGTTCAGCCTAAATAGGAATTATCTAAGGATTGCAGGATTTGTCCCACTATGTTACCTATAGTTACTCTTACCCTACATAAATAACATTATACCTGTGTAAATAAGATGTCAGCCTTTAGCGTGTTTCAACAGCCTATTCAGCCTACTGAAAACTCTGGGAATCTCCACTGACTTCAATGGGCTTTGGATCTAACCCTAAGTTTTTAAACTATTTTAAAGTGGATTTTGGCTGTTGGCCAAGAAGACCTAAGAAGAACAGAGGGGTTGCTGGGGATTGTCAGATGACAGGTGTGCTTAAATTTTCTCCACTTTCCTGTAGCAAGAGACACTTCCTCTCCCCCCTACCCCCCTTTTTTAACCATATAATTGTATCAAGCCTAGCATTCAATCAAAAAGGAAGGAAGGAAGGAAGGAAGGAAGGAAGGAAGGAAGGAAGGAAGGAAGGAAGGAAGGAAGGAAGGTTTA
>NW_023303348.1:0-4113 GCF_011077185.1 Oxyura jamaicensis | reverse complement strand
TATTCTGGAAGTGTAAGATGAATGTTTCCTGGACTGAAAAAATACATGTCTTCAGGAGTGCAAGGACTGTCTGGGGAAAGTAAAGTCTCAAAAGGAGGCTGGCTCAACTGAAAGCAAAATGAAAGGGAGATAAAGGTGAGGAGCCACTTCATGCCAGCATCTCATATATTAGAGTGGAGCAAGATGGTAAACATGGCTGGAGCAATGAAATGTCTACTAGCAGAGAGATGTCTTGGGGTCTGTTCCATTTTCTTGGCCTGTTTCTGTATGAGACAGTCAGAAATAATCCAGGGACACCACCCCGATCTGAAGGACACTACCAGGACACTGCTACCACCTCTCGTTTGGGCCTGTCAGCACAGTTCCAGCCAAGTACTTACAGAAAAACAGGCTGGGGGCTTCCTTGGAAGGGAGAAAGTACAGCCAAACCCTCTCTGGTCAAAGCAGGATGGGAACCCTCCTTGCTTCATGGGCAAGGGCTCTGACTTGGGGTGGGGAATGGGGTAATGCACAAAACAGGTGTCACACTATATGACGCCTTCTCTCTCTTTCTTTCCTTTTTTTTTTGTTTTTTTTTTTTTTTGATCAGTTTGTGTGGTGTGGCGACCCCAGCATATTTATATTTGTGCACTGTGTCTTACAAAGCCTATCCTGACACCTGCATCTTCCCCATGCATTAAGCAGAAAACTTCAGCACCTTACTCATCTTTGTCAATCTTAGCCCCTAATTGATTTTTTGTTTACTGCGATGTTAATTGTTGTGATGTATTTCATGGTCAGGTTCCATATAGTTCTTCAAGGTAAAAGACCATGCAGAAAACGATTTCCAAAATGAGGTAAAAAATAGGTCTTGTTTTTTAACTAGCACTGCTCATTACGTCATCCGTCTTCTTCAGGGCAATCTTGGAAGAGCACAGTGGCAATTGGGAACCATAACCATTGCAATTTAAATTTGACTTCTCAGCCAAGAAGTTTCTGCTGGTGATATTAAAGACAAGGCTGCATGTTTCTGTGTCTCTAAAAAAGGTAGTGCATTTTTTTCAAGCGGATTGTCTTTTCCTGCTTGTGGTGGTTATATTATTATGCTGTATGATAGTTAAATTACTCAGCAAATATGACTGCCACGACAAGTAATACATATTGTAAATAGCTTTTCTGGATTTAATATATGAAATCCGTATTGCTAGTGTTCCTGAGAGAACAGATCAAGTGAATACTAGGAATTCACATTGAATATGTTACTCAATTAGGGCAATCAGTATTGTCTAATCACAAAGTAAATTTATTAAATACATCTCCTCTCCCCTTGTTGCTTGACCTGCATGTTATTATGCAGTTCTCTGGACACTACCCAGTTGAGCTTATCAGCACAATATCTCATTTCAAATATTTTAATATAACTTCTTACTTTTTTTTTTTTTTTTTTTTTTAATGCATTCTGAACTCAGATCTGATCTGAACAAACGCCTCCACACAGGCCTCTGAGAACAGCCCTCTTCCTCTCATGAGCTGCAAGTGAACCCAAGTATAATGTCAATGATGCAGCATATTGTCTAACACAGCACCCCACTAACCTCATTGCACTAATGATGCTGGTCATCAAATTGCTAATTCTAAAGAGGACAGAGGGTCATTATTTGATTCAATGGTGTATCTTGCTCACAGCTGAATAGAAAAAGATGTTTCAAAATGCTTTAATAAATGTGTCTCATAATTCTTGTAAACACTGCTGCAGAATGATGCATCATTCCTTCCTTTGGGAGATAATTCAGCCACTGGTTTTTAGGGGTTTGAGCTTTCCTTTGATTTGCTCTGGCACAAAGATGAAGAAGGCATAAGGAATGGAATAAAGATGAGGAAGGGGAGCATGGGAGAGACATGCTGGCACTACTAATATGTTCACAACCATATGTCTAGGTGCTTTGAGGACACTGTCCTACACAAATGTATGAATTGATCCAAAAATGCAGGAAAAATAAAATATCCAAAAATACAAAGTTATACAGAATGCTAGCTTTGTGAGTAAGCACATGCACTGCCTGGTCTCTTTGTGAAGTTCTGATCCTCAAGTCTTACTTTTTAATGCCAACAATTAACAATGGAGACAAAATATTTTAATAAAATATAGTGCTACTGATGTGATTGGGGAAAAAACAGATAAGCTCTAAGATGCTTTTCTTCAGATCTGAAGCAGAATTTGCCGGGTTTAATGATAAATAAGAGTGGAGAATTTGTTCTGGATTTACATTAGACCAGTTGAGTGAGTTGGTGCTGTTAAGATGAAGGTGGTAGTAAGTTTGTAATACTATAGGAGGGCTAGCCAGAGCCAGGGGGGGAAATGATGAATGAATAATTGAATGAATGAATGAATGTGTGGATGAATGATTATTTCTGAAATATGAAATTGTGTGTGAACATTCCTGGCATGGGGAAGTACAGAGTGACAAACAATGAATATTCCCGCTTATTTCTAAGTGACTGACTGTATTAAATGTCTCCTCTGCAAGGGGATCATGAAAATGAATTTTCAAGCATCCAACTCTATCCAGTATATAAAATGTTACATTTTTAGGGTATGTTTAGGCATAAACACAGGCAAAAAGAGGATGTATGATAAACCTTCCCAAAGAGCAGACACCCTCTCTGCAGTTAGATTAGAGCACAAGGATTGTCTCAGGTTTGAACAGGTCTATTTCCAGTGTAATCCCACTGGATACAAAATTCAACATTTCACTTCAAAACAACAGTAGACTTTATAAAGTCATGAACAGTTACTGTCATCAGTGTAAAATGATCAATATTGCAATTTTATGTGTACTTCTCACAATTTAGAAAGGGTTTTGAGCAGGAAGCAGAATATTCACAGAAGAACTGAAAATCAAATGCAAATTTCAGTCTAAAGGTCAAGACCAGATAACATTAAATATAACCTTTCATATGCCATAAATGCATTGAATATATTTCCATCTATTTTCATATAAAGGGACTTGCATTCACTCACATTTTAAAATTAGATTTTTAAACATAACTGCGTATGCAATGCTATGACTCTACTGTCTCTTTTCTGAAGCTTTGTATAACAATCTAGAAATGTCAAAGAAATTGAATATTTCAGCACTTCATTTTAACTTCAGAAACATCAGAAAATTTATCTTTTTTGTTTTCTGACAACTTTTTACACTAAAGCTTTAGCTTTTATGTAATGATTCCTTTTTTAAAAAAAAAAAAAAAAAATCTTCCCTAAACAAAGGATGTAAACACTGCTAAACTGTTTCTCAACAAGCTCTACTTCCAAGCCTAAACCTTCACTGACATAATGTTCACAATCATGTTAATCGAGGGTGGGAACATGGAGGCAGGACCCTTTGCAGGTGACATAAAAATGATCCCGTAGCCCAAAAACACCCTTAAAAATTTGTTGTTGAATTGGACGGTTTCTTTCTGAGAAGCTCCACTTGTGACATTACGTGGCATATGATTCCTAAAAAGTAAGGAAAGATTTGAAAGAAGCTGCTAGGAAAACTGAACAGTCAGATCCAAAATATTGCACATTTATTAATCAGAAACAATTAGAAGGTATGAAGCAAGGAAAGCAAAGAAGCTAATGCACAAGAAAAAGTTTAAAATGACTCAAAAAATATTCCTTTAGTCCCTGTTTAAAAAGTAAAAGGAAAAAATGAATCTGCTAATGGTATTCCTATTAAAACATGGGGGAAATAGCTGGTTTTTTGCATTGTGTCATTTATTGCATATAGCGTAGCCAAACAAATAGAAATTGAAATAATTTCTTATTATTTGAACTTTCTGTGGAAAGAGAAAGTCTTTCTATTATGGTATAGTTGGGCTTAGTTTACATAGACTCTGTACATAACAATTCTAAAATTTGATTTAACTACATTTGCATTTTCTGTGTAAATGCAATCTAAATAATAAATCAATGTAGTAAAACTTGTCATAGAGGTAAGTAACAAATAGCAGGAGATTTTTTCCACCTTTCACAAGATGACATTTAACACCACAGTATAATATAATTGTTGTGGTTTAACATGGCCGGCAGCTAAACACTACACAGCCGTTCACTCACCCTCCCCCCTCCCTCTCTGGGATGGGGGA
>NW_023303347.1:0-1365 GCF_011077185.1 Oxyura jamaicensis | reverse complement strand
AAAAAGGAAAAAAAAAGAAAAAAAAAGAAAAAAGTGAAAAAAAGGGAAAGAAAAAAGAAAAAATAGAAAAAATGAAAAAAATGAAAAAAAGGAGGGAAAAAGAGACAAAAATAAAAAAAAAAAGGAAAAAAAAAGAAAAAAGAAAGAAAACCAGGGGAAAATGGTTACAAGATACCAAGAGGAGGAATGTTTGAGTGTGGAGCCAACCTTTTTGGAGAGATCCTGGAATGGTTTGGGTTTGCCCTTGCCTGCTGCACCATCGAAAGCCTTGCATTTGCATTGTGTACACTTTTTATCTTGGGCTCTAGGGCAAAGCAACACCACCAGTGGTACCTTGAGAAATTTGAAGACTACCCAAAGGATAGAAAAATTCTGATTCCATTTGTGTATTAACAGATGCTTTGAATACCATCAGGTTCTGGTGGTGACGCTGTTTTTGAAATGGTTACGGTTTGGAACAACTAACACTTCACAAGTGTTAGCCAGTTAACATACTCTGTTCACTAGTGACAAAGCCTTGCGCTGCTATTAGCTACTGCTTTTCTTCTTAATGGAACCCCCAAATCTGATGGACATGGTGAACAGGAACAAAAGTGTTTTTGCAACAGCACAGCACCGTTGTGAATACTTAAGGCAAGATGACTGAATTCACATCATGGGAACTACTGTACAGGATTTGTGATGTTTCATTTTCAGCCTATAGAGTGTTTGGGTATTACCCATCTGATCTAGCCATGTCCTGAGGATTGTGCAGTGAGCCCAGCCACCCTTAGTGTATAATTTGGCTGGTGCATTTTGCCTCTTACTTGCCTGCATACACAAATGGGGTTGATTTGTCTTGCCTTCCTAATTTTCTTCCCCTTGCCCCCATTTCTAGGAGAACTGATGCAGACCAAAGACATTGATTTAATATAGTTGCTGTTAGGTAAGAAATGTTCTTCCTGCTCTCTGCACTCTTGCACAGATATGAACACTATGTAGGTAAAATGTAATACTTTTTACACCAATAGCTGTAGTGGTAATTCTCCCAAATAACTGATTTAGTCATCTACCTCTAAAACTTCATAACTATCTCAAATAATACACAACATTTGTTTTTGTGTTCAGCACTATTTTTAGAGATATATATTTTTATATATCTCTATTTATCTATTTATCTATTTTTATATATTAAGATATATTAAGGGTGCATTAATAGTGATAGACTGTTCTCCAAGGATTTTTACAGAATTTTCTTACTATGCAGTTTTGAGAAAGTCTTTCTTTTCCTGTTGATAACGGTCCAGTCAATCTTTATATTCAAAGTTTGGAATCTTTTAGTGCTTTCTTACTGTTTCATTAACGTTAGTTCTCACATTGCTATAT
>NW_023303346.1:406-1442 GCF_011077185.1 Oxyura jamaicensis | reverse complement strand
AAAAGAAAATATTTAAAATTAGAAGAGTAAAGTTCCACCCTCATATTACATGGATTACTACAGCCGTGTAGGTCATAGCAAAAAAAGAATTTTGAACACTGGACAAAGCTTAACACAATAGAACACTCAACACCTAGTAAAGTTATATTATCAATTTGTTTTTGATTTCCAAAGAGATTTCCAAAATACATCTGCAGCAGTTCATCTTTTTTTTTTTTTTTTTTTTTGAGGGTTTCTGCAGAAAACTGACTTTTCTGAAATTCTAAAAAAATACTCTTTAGTATCACAAATATTCAAAGGACATATATGCGTCCAAAACTCAGAAGTCTGTATACTTGAGATTCTACCATGTCTTTAAAATCCCTCTGGATTCCTTCAGAAAAAGATATAGCAATGTGAGAACTAACGTTAATGAAACAGTAAGAAAACACTAAAAGATTCCAAACTTTGAATATCAAGATTGACTGGACCGTTATCAACAGGAAAAGAAAGACTTTTTCAAAACTGCATAGTAAGAAAATTCTGTAAAAATCCTTGGAGAACAGTCTGTCACTATTAATGCACCCTTAATATATCTTAATATATAAAAATAGATAAATAGAGATATATAAAAAAATATATCTCTAAAAATAGTGCTGAACACAAAAACAAATGTTGTATATTATTTGAGATAGTTATGAAGTTTTAGAGGTAGATGACTAAATCAGTTATTTGGGAGAATTACCACTACAGCTATTGGTGTAAACAGTATTACATTTTACCTACATAGTGTTCATATCTGTGCAAGAGTGCAGAGAGCAGGAAGAACATTTCTCACCTAACAGCAACTATATTAATTCAATGTCTTTGGTCTGCATCACTTCTAGAAATGGGGGCAAGGGGAAGAAAATTAGTAAGGCAAGACAAATCAACCCCATTTGTGTATGCAGGCAAGTAAGAGTCAAAATGCACCAGCCAAATTATACACTAAGGGTGACTGGGCTCACTGCACAATCCTCAGGACATGGCTAGATCAGATGGGTAATACCCAAACACT
>NW_023303346.1:0-306 GCF_011077185.1 Oxyura jamaicensis | reverse complement strand
CAGTAGTTCCCATGATGTGAATTCAGTCATCTTGCCTTAAGTATTCACAACAGTGCTGTGCTGTTGCAAAAACACTTTTGTTCCTGTTCACCACGTCCATCAGATCTGGGGTTTCCATTAAGAAGAAAAGCAGTAACTAATAGCAGCGCAAGGCTTTGTCACTAGTGAACAGAGTATGTTAACTGGCTAACACTTGTGAAGTGTTAGTTGTTCCAAACCGTAACCATTTCAAAAACAGCGTCACCACCAGAACCTGATGGTATTCAAAGCATCTGTTAATACACAAATGGAATCAGAATTTTTCTA
>NW_023303345.1:534-1169 GCF_011077185.1 Oxyura jamaicensis | reverse complement strand
GATGCCAAGGGGGGAGGGAAGGGGAGGGAATGAAGGGGAGGGACGGGGAGGGGAGGGGAGGGGAGGGGAGGGGAGGGGAGGGCAGGGCAGGACAGGGCAGGGCAGGGCAGGGGAGGGCAGGTGTGTGTATGATAGGGGAGGGTAGGGGAGGGGACGCGATTGTAAGGGAGGACAGAGTAGGTAGTAAAGGGGAGGTGAGTGGAGAAGAGGGGAGTGTAGTGTAGTACAGGGGCGGGCAGCCTAGGTGAGGTTGGTGTAGGGGAGTGTAGGGGAGGTGAGTGTAGGGGAGCCTAGGGGAGTGTAGGGGAGGGGAGCGTAGGGTATGGGAGTGTAGAGCAGTGTAGGGGAGGTTGGGGTGGAACGGGAAGGGGAGAGAATGGGAGGGGGAGGGGAGTGCTACCATCAATCAAATTTCCCAATAAATGACTTTTTGCGTCTGGATCCAAAGATTTCTGTTGCCATTCATTCCACAAGCTGATTGATCCCTGCAGTCTGCAAATTGCCCAGTGCCAAGAAAGGTCTGGCATGCACAGAGGTGGCTGAGCATTTTCACAACTACCTTTCCTTAAGAACTGACTTTTGCGGGAATGCAAAAGATCAGGTAATTGACTAACATACGGATGGGAGCTGAGCAG
>NW_023303345.1:0-434 GCF_011077185.1 Oxyura jamaicensis | reverse complement strand
GATGCCAAGGGGGGAGGGAAGGGGAGGGAATGAAGGGGAGGGACGGGGAGGGGAGGGGAGGGGAGGGGAGGGGAGGGGAGGGCAGGGCAGGACAGGGCAGGGCAGGGCAGGGGAGGGCAGGTGTGTGTATGATAGGGGAGGGTAGGGGAGGGGACGCGATTGTAAGGGAGGACAGAGTAGGTAGTAAAGGGGAGGTGAGTGGAGAAGAGGGGAGTGTAGTGTAGTACAGGGGCGGGCAGCCTAGGTGAGGTTGGTGTAGGGGAGTGTAGGGGAGGTGAGTGTAGGGGAGCCTAGGGGAGTGTAGGGGAGGGGAGCGTAGGGTATGGGAGTGTAGAGCAGTGTAGGGGAGGTTGGGGTGGAACGGGAAGGGGAGAGAATGGGAGGGGGAGGGGAGTGCTACCATCAATCAAATTTCCCAATAAATGACTTTTTGC
>NW_023303344.1:402-1670 GCF_011077185.1 Oxyura jamaicensis | reverse complement strand
CAGCTGTGCCCCCAGCGCTGGCGGCAGCACTCGGCCATGCTCACGGCAGAGAGGTTGAGGGCGCCCGGGGCGTCCTGGCACTGCCACCCGGAGTAGCAGTGTCCCAGCGAGCCTTCCCCTGCGGCAGAGGGACGCAGCTCATCACCGTGGCATTGCAATGGTCCCCTGCTAAGCCCAGCGTGCAGGGGACCACGGTGCCACTGCGCCTCTGCCAGCCCCTACCCTCGGTGCAGCGGGGGCCGCTCCAGCCGGCGCAGCAGGCGAGCACCGTGCGGTTCCTCACCGCCGGCCGCGTCTCCGGGGGCCTGCGGAGCCGGGGGAGCCCTGGCGTCAGGCTGAGGGCGAGGGGCACGGGGACGGGCGTCCCCTGGTGCCCCCTGCCCACCCCGATGCCGTGCACCCCCCCCCCCCGGTGCTCACTTGTAGACGTAGCACATGGGGGTGCCGGAGTCGGGCTGGGCAGTGGCGGGGGGAACGCCGCGGTCTCCTCCGTAAGCCTGGCGCATGCGGTCCCGGTCGATCCGCCAGCCCGCCAGGCTGTACTGGTACATGCTGGGGCAGGGCACCACGTCCTCGCGCCGGGGGGACACCACCTCCTCCTCCGTCACCTGCACCGTCTGCTCGCACCACCGCCTGCGACGGCACCCCGCCAGCCGCCGGCATCACCGGGAGCCCGCGCCAGCCCGGCCCCGCTCCCCACGCAGGACTCACCCCTTGGCAGCCTCAGCTGCCGCCCAGAGCAGCAGCGAGGCCAGGATGCCCGTGCCCATGCCACCGGGCTGCCGGGGCCGTGCCATCCCCGCCGTGGCTCACGGCTGCCTGCGAGCGCCGGACAACCTTCGGAGAGGATTTGGTGACGGTGCTGCTGGCGAGCCCACAGAGCCCGGGGAGTGCCCGAACCTTCCCCACGGGGATGGTCCCTGCTCTCCTTCACGGCTGCATGAGGGGTAATGGCAGAGCTGGGGGTCCCTTCCCCTCCCTGGGGACAGGGTCCCAGACCCCATGGGTGTGCCCAGGGGGTGCCCCCTGCTCGGTGGGACTGTGCCGGGGCTGGAGCTGGGGGGGACGGTGCCCGATGCCCCCCGCTCCCAGCGCAGCCCCTCACCTGGGGCTGCCCGGACCCGCAGCGCTCTGTCCTCTGTCCCCGGACCTCTCACAGCCCCAAAGCCGCCCCTGGGGGCTGCTTTTTATGAGCTGGGTCCGGCCAGCCAGGGCCAGCTGTGGGGCTGGCGATTGGGCCCAGCTGTCTGCCGTGGGGACCCCCCCCC
>NW_023303344.1:0-302 GCF_011077185.1 Oxyura jamaicensis | reverse complement strand
GGGGGGGGGGGCACTGCCCAGCATGGGGACACATCTCAGCCCCCAGACCCACGGGGAAAGGGCCCCGCGAGGACGGGGACACCTCAGGGCAGCTCCCAGCCCTGCCCCCATGAGCCCATGTCCCTGCCCCACAGCCCTGCATCCCCCCAAGTCCCCGTGCTCCACAGCCCCAGCCCGGGGGGACCCCAGCCCCACAGCTCTGCGCTGGCTGCTCCCTGCCCCACGCTGCTCCCTGCTCATCTCCCAGGCCCAGGGCCATGTCCCCCTGTGTCCCTAGAGCCATGTCCCCATGTCCCCAGATC
>NW_023303343.1:567-1894 GCF_011077185.1 Oxyura jamaicensis | reverse complement strand
CACCGGCAAGAGGCTGAAGTTTAAAAAAAAAAAAAAAAAAAAAAATTGTTTTATTTCAAGGTCTCCCTTTCTTTTTTTTTTTTTTCTGTTTTTACTCGTATTTCAAAAAAAGTGGGGGGTAAAAGTACAAAAAAAGTCAGTCGCGTAACAGCAAAGGTTTAGAAATCACGGCGCGGAACGGAGCCAAGCGGCAGACACGGAGCACAAAGCACACACCCCAACGACACGGCGCAGCCGGGGCCGCCCTCGGCCTCCGGCTTCGTACGATTATTATTTTGTTCCTCTGTACAAAACACACCAAAGCATGCCACGGGTGGGGGGGGGGGTGGGGGGACGGGACGCGGAGGTGGCCCTACGCCAGGTTGTTGTGCAGGCAGGGCACCCCGCAGCCCCCCGGCTCCCCCTTGCCGCCCTCCTGCGGGGTCGGGGCCGCGCTGTGGATGCTCGGCGGCTCCTCGTCCTTCAGGCAGGATTTGAGGGAGTCCTGCAGCTTGTGGGGGGCGTTGGGGTCGTCCTGGTGAGAGAGGAGGGGAGAGATGGCTGTGCCAGACCCCCATGGACCGCCCCGGGACACCCCTGCCGGGGGCTCTTCCCCCCGGTTCCCGTTGCTCAAAGCCCCGAGCACCCCAACCCTGGGCACCCCCAGCGATGGGGACCCGCAGCCTGCGCCCCTGTCCCGCCACCCCCAACGTGAGGAATTCCTCCCTCGTCTCCCCCCCACGTCTGCCCTCCTTGGGTTTAAAACCTCTGCCCCTTGTCCTGTCCCTTACTCCCTGGCAAAGCCCCTCTCCACCTCGTAAGCCCAGAAAGGCCGCCACGCACCCCCGCCTCCCACCACCAACCTCGCCCCCTTGCCCGCACCCCCGGCCTCCTGTAGGACACCGAGGGGAATAAAAATCCCCCCGCACGCATCCCGGTGGGGCTGAGCCCACGGGAAGGGCAGGCAGTGGGGTTCAACCCACCCCCGCTCACTCGTTCCCAGGAGAGCCCCCGGCACCCACCACGCGCCGCCGTGCGTCACCCCCCCAGGACGAGCAGCGACCCCAGGCAGCGCTGGCAGGAGCCCCGCGGGGTTGGATTTATTGCGTTTCGTTGGCGTACAGCCCCGTGCCGCCGGCCGGGGTTAGCAGAGCTCGGCCCCGTGTCCCCACACCGTCCCCTCCGCGCTGCCACCGCTCCCGGGGCAGGACCAGCTGGTGCCACCACCGGGCTTCGGCGCATCCCCGCGGTCTGGCACCCCCCCCCCAAAAAAAAAAAACCCTTCCGGGGGGGGCCCCCCGTGGGGTCCCCTCCGGTTTAGGGATCACGCCGCCCCCGGCCGGGCCCC
>NW_023303343.1:0-467 GCF_011077185.1 Oxyura jamaicensis | reverse complement strand
CCACCACCGGGCTTCGGCGCATCCCCGCGGTCTGGCCCCCCCCCCCCAAAAAAAAAAAACCCTTCCTGGGGTGTCCCCCCTTGCTGTCCCCTCCGGTTTAGGGATCACGCAGCCCCCGGCCGGGCACCGCAGCGTCCCGGTGGGGATGGGGGCACGGGGAACAACAACGAGCAGCGGTGCCCCCGGGGACCAGCACCGGATTGAGACCGCGGTGGGAGCCTCCTGCCAGGGTCTCTCGCAGGCACTACGGGTGCTAAAATCGGTCGAAAGACGGGGAAAACGGCTAAGGCCGAGGCTAGAGGGCTCCGCGCTCCTCCTGCGGCTCGCAGGCGGCGAGGCACTTGGCGTCTCTCTGTTGCAACCCGAAAGAGCGGCGGCGGTGGGCGCAGCCCGGGGACCCCGGCGCCCACCTCCCGCACCCCGCAGCCCCTCCGGCAACCCACGCCCGCGGCCGAGACCCCCCCCCC
>NW_023303342.1:2436-8952 GCF_011077185.1 Oxyura jamaicensis | reverse complement strand
TCCTTCCTTCCTTCCTTCCTTCCTTCCTTCCTTCCTTCCTTCCTTCCTTCCTTCCTTCCTTCCTTCCTTCCTTCCTTCCTTCCTTCCTTCCTTTTTTTTTTTCCTTATTTAAATGATAAACTGAGGAAGTTCCTTTTACTTAAAGACATGCATTAAAGTGCCCCAACAAGATAGTCCTACTTCTTGAAAGGAATATTTGACTATGGACTTTGTTTCCTTATTCCTAAAATTTTAGAAATAGAAATCCATTCTTCAGAAACACTTTATTTTGCTTGTAAATGTACTGTTCACAAACTGATGTTCACAAACAGATGGTTTGTTTGACTTTTTGCATTGTAAACACATCAATTTCCTGTAGCTTGGTCATGTCATATTAAAGTATGACAAGCTAGGAGCCATCCAGTTGATAAGAAGGCTGTGGAAGCTTTAATTCCTTTGAGTGCACTGTGAAAGTACCATGAAATCTCCTATTTCAGCCAGCTGTGAAAATTCCAGAGGTTTCCTCAGCAGCAAGTGCTGGGTTAAGATTAAACTAGGCAAAATGCCTGAAGAGATACTGAATAGGTTTGATACAAATTACACTGTCCTGCTGGTTTGAAAGTACACATTAGTAGAATCATTAACCATAATCATCCTCAATTACAAGCACTGTAAGCACACATGGAGCAGACCAATAAATGAAGCCATTGTTTGCATGCAATGCCCATAATTTACAAAGACATGGCTACCTCATCCACAGTTTGACACAAAGCTGCAATCTCCAACAGAATATTCTGAATTATTTTTAACTTCTAAAACTGATGCATTATTTCTGCCTCTCTTTCTCCTAATTCCTATTAAGATACTCATTCTTGTTATGTCTTATCATCCTAGTGCATAAGAAAAATGTGTTTTTAGTTTGGAGAAGACTTGTTTTTTGTTTGTTTGTTTGTTTGTTTGTTTTTGTCTGTGTGAATTCCTGTAAACATCAGGCAGTGCTCAACTACTCAGCTCCAAATTTTTACCTAATGTTGTTGAGATATTTCCACAGCCAAAAGAAGAACTGGAAAAGGTACAGAACATGATAACACTGGAATGGAAGATATTAATAGACTTATCCTTTTTAAGTCACCTACTATAGGTGACTTAATATCAGAGTATTATATCAGAGTATTTTTCACTGTTTGGGGTTAGTTACTTCAAGAGAGGGATCAACATGGTTAATTCAATCTTATGCCTACCTTAAATCTTAGGTACTTTCATGGCCCCTCATAGCTTTTGGAAAACAAGATTTGAAGGTTATTTCAGGTCAGGTTTGCACATTTTGTTTTCCCTGTGAAAAGCATCAAAAGTAGCTAATTTACAACATTTTAAAAATTGCAATTTGAACTGAGTTGGAAACAATTTAAGATTTCAACAGATAATATACTCTGAGGAACCCCCACTGACTATGCCAAATGATGAAATTTTCCAAAAACTGATGTCTTTAACTCCCATAGTGCTGGCTCTGAACTTTCCTGGGTAATCCCTTCATGACAAACTGTTAAACAGTAGATTTTATGCTATCCCAGATGTCCTGCATTTGATCCAAGCTTTGATGTGGTAGTTGCTTAGTTATTGATAGAAGGAAGCAGAAGAAAATGAAGCAGAAACGTGCATCTGAAAGATAAAGTCGTGTAGTACTGGTGTTTGTAGGGGATGTCAGCTCTGTTTCTCACTCTGTGTACATAGTCTTCCAACATTGAAAGCCTTCCATGGATGCAAGCAAGCATGCTTCGTCGCATGGCCAGCTCAGTAAATGAAGTGTCAGATTATTGAAGATTTTCTGATGAGACACATTATGTGCAAGAACAGGGAAGCACTGGAGCAGGGAGCACAGAGTAGTGATAAATCTCGTGCTGAACTGTGGGAGGCAGCTCTTAGATCACAGATACCCTACAACTAAACTTCTAAAGAAAGTACACAGGAGCAAGATAGTGAGACTCACCACCCATGAAGTTTTATCTTAGAAAATCTTTCAATAAGTTATTTAGTAAGTCTCTCTCTCTCTCTCACGTATACAAAATAAATAAATAAATAAATAAATAAACGAATAAAGTTCTCTAAGTCCAGTCTGAACATGGCATTTCACCATGAGGTCTCTTCAGCAGAAACTTGCAGACTAGTAGTATAGGACTCCTGAATCTCATGACATAGATGAGAGTTATCTGATTTATTCTTTTCTACTTTAAGAGGAAGATATGACAGCAAGCCAAAACTAGCTCAGCACAATTTGATACAGTTGGGAGTCTTAAATAACTCTTTCCAAAAAGCTTTGGAACATATAAAAGACCTTTGGCCATCAGCATAGCTGTTTCTGAATTTAGCAAGTAGTTACTGTAAACAGAAAATTTAAGCTCCACATTCTTTTTAGCTTCACATCATCACTGAACTGATTTCAACATAATAATCATGTTATTTATTGCTTGGTCAGAGTTAAGATTAGTTTGGCAACACAGAAGGAATATATGAGAATATGAGATGTGGTTACAAATTACTTCCAGGGGCTTTTTGAAAGTTAATAGTCTTTAAATTGAATCAGGAAGACATCACTTGATATTTTGTTGTGAGTGGGGAGATAATATATGGAAATATTTCATTTTTGGAAAGAAAAAAAAAAATAATAATTGCTGCTGTTCTTGTCTTTGATTGTTAGTTACTGAATCATTCTGATTTCATTCGCAACTTGCAAAGTATTATTTCCTGGAAGTTCAGGATAGTCCCAGGGTCAGCAGAAAGCTTACCTCAAAGTCAAATTCTTGATCTTTATTAAATTATGGAGGAGTTTCAGCTATCCCAAGAATAACAGACTTTGCCCTAAGTTACATAAGCCCACCTTTAACTGAAATTCTGTAGCTTATGTTATCTTGAAGATAAAATATTAATTCCTATGTGAATTAAAGAAGAGAAGGGGAACCCTCAGTACCACAATATCTGTCTAGGTCAAACCTTTCAGATAATCCATAAACAAATCTATTCTTGTCATAATCTAGTCATATCAGTCATGATTGTCATGCTATTGTTCTGTTAAGAAAGTCCTTTTCAAAGTTAAGGTCTCAACTAATAATTTTCAGAAACAGTAGGGTTAACTTATTCTATTATTTTCAAAGTTATTTCGCTATTTCAGGGTGCTTGCAGAACCAAAGAGTTTGAGATTCAAAAGAGTAACAACAAAACCAATTTATCAGTGCAACAGTTGTACTAGTGTGCAAACAAAACACACTTAGAATAAGCCTGGACTCTTCCTAGGTTATGTTGGTTTATAAAAGGGCTGGCTACTCATTAAGAATGTTTTCCTTAGAGTACAAGAACTCTTCATCATCCTGTGTAAGAAAATGGTAAGGGAGGGAAGACAAGTGGGATGGCTGAGCAAGAACCTGTTGGTCAAACTGAGGCACAAGAAGGAAATGGACAGGCAGTGGAAACAGGGACCATGTGGCCTGGGAAGAGCACAGGGATGCTGTCCAGATGTGCAGGGATGGGATCAGGAAAGCCAAGGCACAGATGGAACTGAATTTAGCAAGGGATGCAAAGAATAGCAAGAGATTATCTAGGCACATTACTCAGAAAAGAAAGTCCAAGGAGAGTGTGCCCCCTCTGATGGATGAGAAACGTGAACTGGTAACAACAGACATGGAGAAGACTGAGGTACTCAACAACTTCTTTGTCTCAGTCTTCACTGCCAGTCAAGCTTAGCATGTCTCTTGTTTCTCTGAACCCATATATAAGGGCTGGGGGAGCAAAGTCCTAGCCACTGTAAGCAAAGAGCAGATTCAAGACCACCTGATGAAACTGAACAAGTACAAGTCTATGGGGCCAGATGACATGCATCCCAGTGTCCTGAAGGAATTGACTTATGGAGTTGCCATGACTCTCTCCATCATATTTGAAAAGTCCTGGCAGTCAGATGAAATATCTGATGACTAGAAAAATTGAAACATCACTTCTATTTTTTAACAAGTGTAGAAAGGAGGACCCGGGGAACTACAGACCAGTGAGTCAGCTCTGTGCCTGGCAAGATCATGGAAGAGATCCTCCTGGAAGCAATGTCAAGGCACATGCAAGACAAAGAGGTGATCTGACACAGTCAGCTTGGCTTCACCAAGGGCAAATCATGCTCGTTGATGGGAAGTAGAGAGTAATTTATTTTCTCTGTGTGTGTGTTTCAGCATGGCCTTTGCTTTTTTATTGTTGTTGTTTTTCTGTTTTTGTTTTCCCTTTCCCTTTTCCCTTTAACTAAATTATCCTTATCTCAGCCTGTGAGTTTTTTGTTTGTTTTGTTTTGTTTTGTTTTGTTTTCAAGCATACTTTCTTCTTCCTCTCTTCTTCTAAGGAGGGGGAGTGAGAGAGCAGTTGTGGAGCAGAGTTCAGCTTCCCAGCAAGGTAAAACCACCACACCACTGGGTCAGGACAATCACAGACATGAGACTCTCCCATGACACTGGGAGACGAACTCACTGAGAGAAGCCCGGCAGAAAAGGACTTGGGGGTTCTGGTGGATGAAAGGCTCAACATGAGCCAGCAGTACATACTTGCAGCCCAGAAGGCCAACTGCATCCCAGGCTGCATCAACAGAGGAGTGGCCAGCAGGTTGGGGGAGGTGACTGTGCCCCTTGCTCTACCCTAGTGAGACACCACTTGGAGTACTGCATCCAGGTCTGGGGCCCCCAGCGCAAGAAGAATGTGGACTTTTTAGAGCAGGTCCAGAAGAGGGCCACGAAGCTGATCAGAGGGCTGGAGAACCTCTCCTATGAAGAAAGGCTGAGAGAGCTGGGGATGTTCAGTCAGGAGAAGTGAAGGCTCTGGGGTGACCTTATTGCAACTTTACAGTACTTAAAGGGGGTACTTAAATAGTGGTATTGTTTCAGAGTTGTGGCTTCCCATTCATCATCCACCAATGGTAGTGTTTTTTTCTAAGTCCACTAAATTCAAGATATTTACAATAACATTCCTCTTCCTGATTGTTCTTCTTTCTGTGAGAAAACACTTTAGCAAAGAGATGTATGTATATATATAACTACCAGTCAAAGATGTATTTTGGAATTCTTCCTGACATTTGGTAAATCATTTAGCATTTAAAGTACGTAGATAAAAATCGGCCTCTGTTGTCTTACAATTGTGGAAAAAGTATCTCATTATCACATTAAAAAAAAAAAAAAAGTGTTCAGAATTATTCCTAGAAACAGTGATCAATTTTAGTTTAATTAAATTCCTGAAGGAATTTCCATATCAGAACAGGGAAAAAAATGCTTCCCGATGAGTGTCTTTTAGGATGTAGATATTTGGAGCATGTGATACTCTCTCCAAGGACTTATTGAAGTCCTATCACTCAAATTCTTTGACATTAAGAAAAAAAATAAGGAACAGGAGAATATATTGTACAGATAAATTCTGAAAAAAGCAGATGGGAATAATGAAGGCTGCTCCCTTAATTCTACTTCTATTACAGGAAAGATAATGCCACAGGAAGAGCAAGTCATCTTTTAAAGAGAAGCTTTTAATGAGGCTGAACATTTGAAAGACATATCTGAAAGACATTTACCGACTAAACTGATAACATAGCTATCAAAAGTCAGATATGTGTGGGTAGTACAAATTTACTCCTGCTCATAGGAGTTTTAATTCCACTCAGTCTCTATCCACTATCTTTGCCAAATACTCTCCACTTTTGTAACCCATTTGCTTTTCAACCTAGTTTTCTACAGATAGAAAGTATATATGATAATTACTAGCCATGTGTCTGGTTCACCCAGTTTCGAGCAAATCTGAACAAGCAGAATGGATTCTAAAGATAATTATGATCCTACCAGACTTATGAGGTTAGGCATGAAGAAAATAGAAACTCTATTAGTGTGTAATAAGCCCCACAGTCATGACTGAAGAGCATACTTGCAAGTGTCAGAATCACAAAGAAAACTTCAGTCAGTTCTCTTATCTCATAAATCACCTAAAAAAAAAAAAAAAAAAAAAAAGACAAAAACCTTTTGGAAATCACTCTCACTGCTTTACATGCTCAAGGAAGTATTTGTATTCTTTTGTATTTCTCAGAAAATTGCAAGCTTGAATGCTATTTGCCCTGAGGTTAACATCAAGCATTTCCAGAAACACATTAGAAAGCAGTATTTTTTTCCAGTATGGATATGATTTGAAATTAACAAAGGAAAGATCAAGAAGTTAAATGCTTCACTGATGGTTTTGTGTTCTGTTGTTGTTGTTGTTGTTGTTTGTTTGTTTTGAAATAAATCCATGAATATCCATTCCAAGGGAATATTTTTTCTCCTCTGAGCTACTGTAAAATATTTGACTTATCTATTTATCGTCTAAGCCTACAGAGCCCAGTCACATTGTCTGATGGTAACACAATGATATCTTCAATAACTGACATCTATATAATTATACCATCCTCACCATTGGCTGTTATTAAACAAATTCCATGAGAGATCAGCCCAGATCTCAGTAAGTTTTTTTTTTTTTTTTTTTTTTTTTTTTTTTTTTTTT
>NW_023303342.1:0-2336 GCF_011077185.1 Oxyura jamaicensis | reverse complement strand
ATTTTAACATAAATAACTTACAATTTTCATAATTTTACCCACCCCACCTTTGGTTTTTGTTAAAAAAATTCATTGTATTTTTATCCAACCACAATATTTTTTTTTTTTTTTTTTTTTTTTTTTTTTTTTTTTCTGGAGAAAACAACAAAGCATACAGACATAACTAAATATTTCTACAGTCAGCTCTGTAATTATGACAGGCATTGAAGAAGAAATCAATCATCAGCACCCTCACATAGAAATGAAAGACACCTACAAGTAGAAAATGAGAGATGGGTTGACAAGATTCAGTGTTTCCTTCTACTAAGATCGATTATAGTCTATAGTGATATCTTCCATGAGCAGTCAACTGTTTTATGGGGGGTGGGGGAAAGTTGCTTGTTTTTGTTTCTTTGTTTTCTTCTCTTGTTTTGTTTATTAAATATTTATTAAATAGAAGAGGATTTCAAATTTGCAGTTTAGTAATTTTATTAAACATTCAGCATAACAAACAAAAATGGAGCAGAGTTCACACTGACACCACTAAAGTAGGAAAGAATTTGAAAAACAAGCTGCTTACCCACAACATGGCTTGAATAACCAGCCTGCTTTCTTTCTGTCATCCCTTATAAACATTATATCCTCAAATTATGGTTGCAGCTCCTGTACAGCACCAAAGAATAAAATATGGCAGTTTGCTGGACCTATTTTATCACTCTACATTAAGAAAGAAATCCTTATAACCTAGACCAAATAGGTTTCACAGGGCAATATTCTTTGTTTTATTAGTAGTGGATACTTAAATGGTCTAAATATTTTTGCACAAGCTCTCTTTCACCCCCTTATGTGTATTCCTGATATCCAATATCCCAATATCTTTATATTACAGAGAGACGAAGAAGGAATGATTTCTTTTTCTCTGTACAATTTATTTCCATCCTTTATTTTAGATACTTAAAGTCTTTGGATCACTTTTTCCCAAAGACGTGACTATAATCTTACACCCAATCTATTTTAGGGCGGAGTAAAATTTGTGTAAATACATTGATTTTTTTTTATTTTTTATATTTTTTTTCCAAAGTCACATTTGCCACTTGATAGCACACAGTCTTTAAGAAAGCTGTTGCCACCTTAAACATCTCATATTCATTGAGTTGTTCTCTCCTGGCAGTTAGACATTCTGCCATTTTGGAAGAATTACCCTGCATTATAACTCAGTGTCCATGTATCCAAAGAAATGCATACGCAGACTGTATGGCAGAATTCTCTAGGAAATTCATCATGGGACTGTATGGCTCATTTAGACTTGTAATTTACTGCTTGAGAAATTATAGTACAGCAGTGATATGAAAGTCCACACTTCTCAAAAGCTATAGTTTATAAATCAAAGATCATGGTTATTTTGCTAACTTTGAAGAAAAAAAAATAGTTACAGGATCAAAATAGATAACACTGCCAATGACATTGGGAGTACTGAATGGAAGGTTATGATCAAGTCTTGCGTTTATGTCTGAATGAGTCAGGTCCTGGGTTATATTACTCCCATGTGAGAAGATTAGATATAAGGAGTAAGCTTCCCCTGTATACTCCATGCTTTTAAATCCAGGACAGTTTTGCCATTCTGTGTCTGTGAGATTTATGATGACCCTGTAAATCACATCAGGCTGAGTTTGTGTATACTGTGGCTTTCAGGTGTCAGCAGTTCAGCTCACTGATTTGGTAAATCCCTGTAGAGAGAGCTGAGTTACAATATAAGCAACTGATAGTAGGGTAGTATGTGCCCCATGAGACCAAACACACCATATAATGTACGTTTGCCCATTGCTTATTGTTTTGATCTTATGACCTTCACCTCAGTGGGTTGCATCTCTTTCAAAGCTCCCCAAAAAAAGGAAAAAAATGAGAACTTCTATTAGAAAGTGTTATATTTTATTATGTATAAAGTTCCCTCTGTCCGCAAATAAGAAGAAGACCTGATCTGTCCCTCTTCTGATACAGTTTTTGAAAAAGAAAAAACAAAACCAATAGCAAAAAAACAGAGAAAACAGACAACTCCCTCCCCCACAACATCTTTGGTCAATGAATTTAAAATGAATATGAGTATCACCAAAGTCAGAACTGGTGCTTGCATGTTTGGTCTATTTTTTTTTTTTTTCCTTTAAGTATAAAACTTTTCCTAAAACACATGAATAAGATGGAATGTTTCCACATTACACTTAATCATTTCTAGAGTGCATTTCCAGTACTCATTTCTTCCTGGAAGGATTTTCAAGTTATTCTCTCTAACTTTTATATATATTATATATTTTATATATATTATATATAATATAAACATAAGAATATATATATATATAAAT
>NW_023303341.1:1684-2313 GCF_011077185.1 Oxyura jamaicensis | reverse complement strand
CCTAAGTGTACAAGACTTGGAAGTTAGGCAAGTAAAAAAAGTGTATTAATCTATGAGGGGTTTTGAGGGAAGATTGTTTTTGGTTGGTTTGATTTTGGGTTGGTTTGTTTTTGTGGGTGTTTTTAAGGAAAACTTAGGACAAGCTAAAATGCAATGATTTTGTTTCTAGACTAGAAAAGAAATTTCCAAGCTTCATACTCATGACCGGATCCCTAAGCCACCGGCCATGTTGCTTGATGAGCTAGCTGAGAAATGCCTAGGTAAGACTGCAAGCAAACTGGATGAATGCTTGTGTCTAAGTTGTAAAGAATCTTAGCTTGTGCCAGGCAGTACCCAAGCTCTTGTGCCTTGCTGCACAAGTAGTCAGTGAATCAGCCGGTACGCCTTTGTAGCAGTCAGCGTTAGATGCTTTCATGTGTTTCCTTTTTGTTGTCGTCGTCGTTGTTGTCTGAGAACATTGAATGGTTTGGGGGCATCTTCCTCAAGAGTCTAGTTTGGCTGAGGAGTCTGCTTGGGCTTCCTAAGCCCAGGACATGAGGCAGTGAGCAACATAAGCAAACTTCCCTGCAGAGCGGTAGCACTTTGAATCCCCTGTTAAGCTGCTTAGTTTTTGCATTGCAAATTCTTGA
>NW_023303341.1:0-1584 GCF_011077185.1 Oxyura jamaicensis | reverse complement strand
GCTTTTTGAAAATTCAGTAGGGAATATTTTACAAGCCGTGCAGAAGGTATTTCCGCATGCAGATGTTGCGCTAAAGAAGGACCAACAGCAAGGTGTAACCGTAGCATCCACTTCTTGAAAATTCTGCCAAAGCAAAATCTTGTGGTTTGTGCAAATGTTGTTTCCACAGAAACCTTCCAGAAACCTTTCAGACATAATGATGGTAGAATTTTATTATTTGCATGTGTGCGTCTGTATTTTGGGAATATCTGGAATATGATGCGTGGGTTTTATTCTGGATTCTAAACTGCAATGCCAAATGGAAGCTCTGAATGACTCAACACAGGGTGGAGGACTATGCGTTCTCTACTAAAGCATCCTGCTTCTGCCAGTAGCTAAGATAATTAGCATTTGTAGAGGCTGACTTAAGGTTTGAAGTCTAAGGCACCACTTTTCCTTTTAAAAAAAAACTCAGCTATTGGAGGGGAAGCATTTTTTGGTTGGTGTTTTTAATTCCTTTCTGAAGACCGTTGGGAGCAGGATACAAGTATAAGTGGTTTAAGCTAGTAGTGTTTTGGCTATCACGATTTTTCCCGTCTCCTACTTTAAATGATTGTGGATCATACCGTACACTTGCACGTGAGGTCAATTAGTGTTGATACTTAGTGGTGTGTACTTGGAGGCTTTGCTTGGGCAGTATGTGTGCTGCCCAAGCACTCCAGCATGTCACTGCAGCACCCAAGCATCTCCCTTGGGAAGCCAAGCATCTCTTGAGGCACACAGACGTCTCCCCAGGTCTGCTTAGTGTCTGGCTGAGTCACCAGGTATCAACCCTGGAACAAGCAAAGTCCTCCTTTTAGAAACCAAACATGGCCTTGGGGCACACAGGCACCACCCTGGATCAGCCCTGCAGAGCCTTGGAGGAGACAAAATCTCCTTGGGCACACCAGGATCTTCCCAGGGCATGCAAGCACCTCTGTGGAGCACCCTGGGGTCTCAATTTCAAGATCCCTTGGTTGCCCTGGGACATGCGTGGATGCTGCAGGAAGGTGCCTAGTGTCTAATGGAAGTGAAGAGCATGTCCAAGAAGATGTTTGGGTACTCGAGTGTGGTGCTTGGATGGCCTGGGGAGGTGCAGGAGTGCTCTGGGAGATGCGTGAGATCCCTGGAAATGCCTGGCTCCCTGGGTGAGCTGCCTGTGGGATCCAGGGAGGTGCTTGAGAGCCCTGCTGAGATGCCTGGGGATGCAGGAAGCTGCGTGGGTGCTCCAGAGATGAACAGTGTGGGGAGATGTTTTGGAGCTCCAAGACGACACTCCTGTGCCCCAGGGAGATGCACGCTTGCTCTAGGGAGGTGCATGGCTGCTGTGTGGAGATGCTTGGGTGTTCCAAGGATGATCCTGGGTGCCCATGGAGATGCGTGTCTGCCCCCAGGTAATCCTTTGGTTCCTCTTGGTTTGCTCAAGGAATGGATGTGTACAAAGAATGATACTTGGGTTCTGTAAATACGCTTGGAAACCCTCACTGCTTTCAGTGCGTACAGGGGGGATTCTAAAGACGTAACTGCATAACATTGCACTCAAAAGTCCCCTTTATTTAAAAACAA
>NW_023303340.1:883-1390 GCF_011077185.1 Oxyura jamaicensis | reverse complement strand
CATAGCCCCAGGCACCCAGGGACATTCCTGAGGAACCAAGCACCACCCCAGACAACCCAGGCATCTTCCTGAGTCACTCCTGCAGCACCACTCAGTACCCACTGAGTACCGCCTCTCAGGAAACGCCAACATCTTCCTGGACAACCCAAGTACCTCCCCTCCCTTGGATGCACTAAGCAGGAAAGAGCATGAGAGAATCATGAGCCAGAATGCACAAATACTGCATAACAGTGACACAAAGTGCTCTTGACAAAACAAAGAGTACCTCCACTGTCGGAAAGGGAAACGGACCCGAGTAATGAAGCAACCTCGATGCGAGTATAATCGTCCTCCTTTATTGCAAGTTCTAACAGAGTATATATAAAATTACCTCCACCACATCCCTTTTGTCATAGTCTTCCCGATGTTTGTAAATACATTGATGAATCCTGCCATATCCTTTTTCCAAGTGAAATACGTTAGATCCCTTAGTTAGCTCAATGACAGTGCGGAACAGTTTCTGAAGAA
>NW_023303340.1:0-783 GCF_011077185.1 Oxyura jamaicensis | reverse complement strand
ACTTTAGAAGAGCACGAGATCCTTTGAATACTCTCCTCATGCTTCCCGATGTTAAACAATAATACAAGCGACATCCTACTTTCTTACACAATTGAAGAAAACGGGACGCTTCAGGGAACAGATTAAATAGCCCATGAGATTGCAGTGGAGAAAATGAGTTCATTTTTCAGACTTCAGAGAAAGGAAACGCTTCCATTTCAGACAATCTTTTATTACTAAGCAATCTGTCACATCTATGGTCATCATTGCAAGTCAGCTGCTTCCAAACAGCAAGGAAGGACACGAGCCTCTTTGTAGGATAGTTGCTGCCACAGCAAAGCCGCTGCTGCATTTCATTAGACAAGCTGTTGCAGCAGTGCACGGCCCTCTCAAAAGCATGTTTGGAAGCTAGGCTACACACCTTGTAGATACAGCTGTGCCAGCTGGAGAAGGAAGCATCCCGTGGTGATTCCCTTTACCCAGTAGCCAAATGCGTATCATGCCTACAACTCTGCTGGCAGAACACATTGCTCAAGCGCCCAAAGCAAAGTTAGATGAGTCAACTCCATCCTACATTTCAGTTCAGGGGTGGACAAATTGCAAAGTGACTGCTTGGAGCAATTACCAATCTCTCTCACAGGCGTTTCTGTTACCAAAGATACAGAGATGATAATCTCTGCCACAGCAGCAGTGACAAGCTAGTGGCAGCACCTTCTACCACTGCCACAGCTGTTCATTATTGCTGTGAGACTCCACGCATGTAGCTTTAGAGAGCAGCCATGCCAAATGGAAATACTACTGCCC
>NW_023303339.1:558-1080 GCF_011077185.1 Oxyura jamaicensis | reverse complement strand
CCCCCCCCGGCCAGCGGCACCAACTCCGGAGCGTGTCCCCTCCTCCTCCCCGGCCCCTCGGCGGAGGGCAGCGAGGGAGCGAGCGGGGGACACCGGCCCCCGACGGCCCCGCACCGGCCCGGTGAGTGAGCGGGGAGGCAGGTCCCCGGCGGGGGTAAGGCTGGGGGGGTGCTGGTGTGGTGTTGGGGGGGGGGGTGCGAGGGGAATGGGGGGGTGCGAGGGGAATAGGGGGCGTTTTGGGGAAAGGGGGCGTTTTGGGGAGGGGGGTCCGGGGGGGGGGAGTGTTTGGGGTGCGTGTGGGGGATGCTGCGCCCCGCGGCGGCTCGGTACGAGGCGGGGGGGCCGCGCTCAGCGGGGCACTTCCCCGGGTGTAAATGGCTTTTTGTTGTGCTGCGGCCGGCCGGCCGGCCGCCTGCCTCGGGGGAGGGGAGGGCACCGGGGAGCCGGAGCGGCGGCGCCCCTTCCCCTTCCCTTCCCCTCCCCGCCCTCCCTCCCCCCCTTTTCCTTCCCCCCCCCCCCCCC
>NW_023303339.1:0-458 GCF_011077185.1 Oxyura jamaicensis | reverse complement strand
CCCCCCCCCCCCGGCCCCCCGTCCCCGGGGCTGACCACGCTGCCGGGGCTGCCGAGCACAACAAGCGCTAACAAAGTGAGGGCGCTTCCCGGCCCGGCTCGGCTCGGCACGGCCCCGCCCGGCAGCACCGCGCTCCCGGCCGGCACATGGGGGCCGGGGCACCCCCAGGAAGGCGGGCGGGGAAGAGGAGGAGGAGGAAGGAGCACGCGGTGCCGCTCCGGTGTGCGCGATTGTCCTGCCCCGGCGGCGGCGGGAGGGTGGCACCGGGAGGGGGCGGCGAGGGCCGGGGAAAGAAAGGAGGGAGGGGACGGCAAGGGACCGGAGCCAGCCGGGGCGCTGCTGCTGCTGCTGCCGCTGCTGGGGGCGGCCGCATAATGGGGGCGAGCCCCGGAGGGTCACGCACATGGGGTCGGGGCGCATCTCATCCCCCCCCCCCCCCCCCCCCCCCCCCCCGGGGG
>NW_023303338.1:0-3503 GCF_011077185.1 Oxyura jamaicensis | reverse complement strand
GCCACAGGGGTTGGAACACCCTCTGCAGGGGCAACTTGCACTGCTACGGCTCGTTTCTCTGGCCCAGCCACAGGAGCTGGAGCAGCTGCAGGAGCTGGAGCTGGAGCGGCTGCAGGGGCTTGAGAAGCTGCAGGGGTTGGAGTGGCTGTAGTGAAACATGGGATTAGAAATTAGAGAGTGACTGATTAAGAATAAATATATAGACAACACTCATTGTTTAATAGGTGCTACATCTGTGATGTACTGGGCCTATGTTGTTGGAAAGGGAAACGGACCGGAGTAACGATGCAACCTCGATGCGAGTATAATCGTCCTCCTTTATTGCAGGTTCTCACAGAGCATATATAGGCAACTAACTACAGCATGCGCCGATAACAACTTATAATTGGTCTAGCTTCTCCATGCACTTGTCTCTAGCTTGTTTCCTCATTATCTCTAACACAAGGACGTGGGAAGCAGGGCAAAGCCACCTGCGAATTCCTTTCCCACCATTCCCCCTTTTTATTTACAATCAACCAAATGCTTTCTATATATTTTCTATCAAACACTGCAAACATTACAATAACCAACAGGGCAAAAATCACATACAATTATGATTGTAAAGTAGCATGCCTACTAGAATCTACATCAATCAACAAGTCACTAAGCACTAGGGATGGTGCTTCGCCGCGATGCTACTTCTCACTCACACAGCACAATCACACACTCACGCAAAGAGGCCTCTTTCACTTTTCATTCATACCACAAGAAAATATCACTTAAGGTAATTTGTCCGTGGCTTCAGGAGGTCCATGTCTACTCCTGCGGTGAGCGGCTGAGAGTGGAGACCCCTCCGAGGAAAATGCTCAGGGTGCACCTAGGGGTGTCCGTTCCACAGTCGATCCCACAGCCGAGCAGAGCTGCTCCTGGCACAAGGAACGATGCTATTAGAGTTTTGTATAATTACACCAAAGAGATGCATTGCAATAAGGAGCAGGTGTGACATTGACAATTTGTTTCATGGTTTGGTTTTTGCCCATGTAATTGAACCTTACACATGATGTGGCTGTTACACTTCCCAGGATATCTAATTCCTGAGGCTCTAGGGGCACTCGCAGCAAGTAGACAGTCCAGTCTTGGTTATCTGCCAGGATCCCCACCAGACGTGTCGTAAAGGGGTCGTTAGCACTAAGCCAGGGACAGGCACATCGCTTCTTGTCCTGTCATGTTGGTGAGGGTGACCCCGATGTTGTGGCATGGTTGGATGGAGACCCAGGGCTGGCAATAAATGATGACAGCGGCGACTGTGAGGAGGAGGCCAACCATGGCCTTACCCCCGTGCTGGTACCCATCTTGGTCCGTGACCTGTGGAGACACAAGCATACCCTCGACCCCAAGTTATTAGAGGCTGGGGTCCCTCCCAAAGACCTGTATTTCAATTTGTTACCATCACTAAGGCCTGCTCTGATTCTGGCACCCGTGGCAGTGCGCAATTCATACTTTTGTAATGTTGTACTATGGGTGGCACCTCTTTGTGAGGAAAGGGTAATGCTAGGTGATTTATTATGTAAAGTGCCTTTCCCAACCTGTTCTGTGGTGTTTCCTGGGTGTCTACTGAGGCAGTAACTGGTCATCTCTGTGCGGAGCAACTGGCTGTCCAAAGGCTTAGCTGTAGAATAAGTTATCATCATGGTATGAGTGACAGCTTCTCTCCCCTCTTTCCTTTGGCTATTTCAGTCAATAATGATAAAGTGTATTATGTCTCTCTGTATCACTGAATAAGTCCTTAATGATAGCCAAGACTTCAGTGCACTAAGTACTGTATCACTGTTACAAGAAGGAAAGCAGGAAGACACCATTGTTAAGAAAAATCTTGGGTGGCAAAGTCCTTTTTCACTGCCCATTTCCTGAATGTACTTTTTAAAGGAAATATTTAAAATTAGAAGAGTAAAGTTCCACCCTCATATTACATGGATTACTACAGCCGTGTAGGTCATAGCAAAAAAGAATTTTGAACACTGGACAAAGCTTAACACAATACCATACCAGAACACTCAACACCTAGTGAAGTTATATTATCAATTTGTTTTTGATTTCCAAAGAGATTTCCAAAATACATCTGCAGCAGTTCATCTTTTTTTTTTTTTTTTAATGTTTTTTTGAGGGTTTCTGCAGAAAACTGACTTTTCTGCAATTCTAAAAAAATACTCTTTAATATCACAAATATTCAAAGGACATATATGTGTCCAAAACTCAGAAGTCTGTATACTTGAGATTCTACCATGTCTTTAAAATCCCTCTGGATTCCTTCAGGAAAAGATATAGCAATGTGAGAACTAACATTAATGAAACAGTAAGAAAGCACTAAAAGATTCCAAACTTTGAATATAAAGATTGACTGGACCGTTATCAACAGGAAAAGAAAGACTTTTTCAAAACTGCATAGTAAGAAAATTCTGTAAAAATCCTTGGAGAACAGTCTATCACTATTAATGCACCCTTAATATATCTTAATATATAAAAATATATAAATAGATAAATAGAGATATATAAAAAATATATCTCTAAAAATAGTGCTGAACACAAAAACAAATGTTGTATATTATTTGAGATAGTTATGAAGTTTTAGAGGTAGATGACTAATTCATTTATTTGGGAGAATTACCACTACAGATATTGATGTAAACAGTATTACATTTTACCTATATAGTGTTCATATCTGTGCAAGAGTGCAGAGAGCAGGAAGAACATTTCTCACCTAACAGCAACTATATTAAATCAATGTCTTTGGTCTGCATCAGTTCTCCTAGAAATGGGGGCAAGGGGAAGAAAATTAGGAAGGCAAGACAAATCAACCCCATTTGTGTATGCAGGCAAGTAAGAGGCAAAATGCACCAGCCAAATTATACACTAAGGGTGACTGGGCTCACTGCACAATCCTCAGGACATGGCTAGATCAGATGGGTAATACCCAAACAGTCTATAGGCTGAAAATGAAACATCAGAAATCCTGTACAGTAGTTCCCATGATGTGAATTCAGTCATCTTGCCTTAAGTATTCACAACAGTGCTGTGCTGTTGCAAAAACACTTTTGTTCCTGTTCACCATGTCCATCAGATCTGGGGGTTCCATTAAGAAGAAAAGCAGTAACTAATAGCAGCGCAAGGCTTTGTCACTAGTGAACAGAGTATGTTAACTGGCTAACACTTGTGAAGTGTTAGTTGTTCCAAACAGTAACCATTTCAAAAACAGCGTCACCACCAGAACCTGATGGTATTCAAAGCATCTGTTAATACACAAATGGAATCAGAATTTTTCTATCCTTTGGGTAGTCTTCAAATTTCTCAATGTACCACTGGTGGTGTTGCTTTGCCCGAGAGCCCAAGATAAAAAGTGTACACAATGCAAATGCAAGGCTTTCGATGGTGCAGCAGGCAAGGGCAAACCCAAACCATTCCAGGATCTCTCCAAAAAGGTTGGCTCCACACTCAAACATTCCTCCTCTTGGTATCTTGTAACCAGT
>NW_023303337.1:0-1237 GCF_011077185.1 Oxyura jamaicensis | reverse complement strand
ATCTTCCTTTTCTGTTTCCTGCAGCTGAAAGCGTGCTGGGTGTGTTTTGTGTGTTTTATCTCAAGTTCTGTGCTCGCTGGTCTGAGGGAGGCAGAGGCAGACTTTGATGATAAGGTGCTAAGCAGCAGTGTTTCCAGGGGGCAGTAGTATTTCCATTTGGCATGGCTGCTCTCTAAAGCTACATGCGTGGAGTCTCACAGCGATAATGAACAGCTGTGGCAGTGGAAGAAGGTACTGCCACTAGCTTGTCACTGCTGCTGTGGCAGAGATTATCATCTCTGTATCTTTGGTAACAGAAACGCCTGTGAGAGAGATTGGTAATTGCTCCAAGCAGTCACTTTGCAATTTGTCCACCCCTGAACTGAAATGTAGGATGGAGTTGACTCATCTAACTTTGCTTTGGGCGCTTGAGCAATGTGTTCTGCCAGCAGAGTTGTAGGCATGATACACATTTGGCTACTGGGTAAAGGGAATCACCACGGGATGCTTCCTTCTCCAGCTGGCACAGCTGTATCTACAAGGTGTGTAGCCTAGCTTCCAAACATGCTTTTGAGAGGGCCGTGCGCTGCCTCACCAGCTTCTCTAATGAAATGCAGCAGCGGCTTTGCTGTGGCAGCAACTATCCTACAAAGAGGCTCGTGTCCTTCCCTGCTGTTTGGAAGCAGCTGACTTGCAATGATGACCATAGATGTGACAGATTGCTTAGTAATAAAAGATTGTCTGAAATGGAAGCGTTTCCTTTCTCTGAAGTCTGAAAAATGAACTCATTTTCTCCACTGCAATCTCATGGGCTATTTAATCTGTTCCCCGAAGCGTCCCGTTTTCTTCAATTGTGTAAGAAAGTAGGATGTCGCTTGTATTATTGTTTAACATCGGGAAGCATGAGGAGAGTATTCAAAGGATCTCGTGCTCTTCTAAAGTTGGTTTTTTTTATTATTTATTTTTTTTTTCATTGTTTTCTTCAGAAACTGTTCCGCACTGTCATTGAGCTAACTAAGGGATCTGACGTATTTCACTTGGAAAAAGGATATGGCAGGATTCATCAATGTATTTACAAACATCGTGAAGACTATGACAAAAGGGATGTGGTGGAGGTAATTTTATATATACTCTGTTAGAACTTGCAATAAAGGAGGACGATTATACTCGCATCAAGGTTGCTTCATTACTCGGGTCCGTGTCCCTTTCCAACAGTGGAGGTACTCTTTGTTTTGTCAAGAGCACTTTGTGTCACTGT
>NW_023303336.1:0-2167 GCF_011077185.1 Oxyura jamaicensis | reverse complement strand
GGCTGCTGCAGGGAAAGGTGACTCCATCCCAGACAGACCCAACACAGCTGGGCAACCCAACAATACTACCCTGGATGGCACAGTAACTAGAGCATTGCAAGGGCTTACCACCCTTGCCAATGAATTGGCAGAAAACTTAGGAACAGGCACTTCTATCACCGGATGGTTGGAATCTTGGTTTGGTAAATGGAAAGGGATGGTAACGTCCATATTTACATCCTCGATCATAGTAGCAGGATTTTTGACAGCCATTGGTTGTTGCATTATCCCCTGTATAAAAGGACTAGTCCAGGGGTTAATTGAAACTGCACTATTGAAACAAATGGCCATGGAGCCTCCACCTTACTCAGATAAGGTTATGATATTAGAGGAGATGGAAAGCAAAGAAATTGAAGAAGAGGAAGATACCTACCAAATTACACCTTAGAGAAAAGGTTTGCAAAAATCAACAATTAATAAAATCAGAAAAGGGGGGAACTGTGGGAATAAAAACGTTGTTTTTGCACAAGAATTGGTAACAAAAGCACAGGAAGTACCAGACATGCTGCTTCTTGGGAATGCTCAATGTATGGGGGAGGAAGGGGGAGAAAGACAAGTACTAAATATTCAACACAAAAGCATTTTCTGGATGTATGTGACCATGTAAGAAAGAAGTGTTTTTTTCTAGAGATGTTACATTGTTTAGAGTTCTGTAATAGACTCCCACAACGACATCCCCTTTATTTGTTCGTCCCTTAATCCTTACCCAGAGGCTCTCAACTGTGCTATCGCCAATTTGAAGTTCCACACAGTCCAGCCCATGCTTCACATACAGCGCCACCTCGCCTACCCTGCCTGTCCCTCCTGAAGAGCCCGTAACCATCTATTGCAACACACCAGCCACAGGACTCATCCCACCAGGTTTCGCTTATGCCGATGATGTCGTAGCTGTGGGGCTGGGCCAAGATTTCTAGCTCATCCATTTTGTTCCTCATACTGCGTGCGTTTGTGTAGAAGCACTTCAAATGCGCCTCCCTACACGCAGCACCTTGTGGAGCCGACCGAAGGACCTCACTAGCACATAGTCCCTCTGATTCTAGCGCACCCTCCCTTAGCTCATCACCGGTGTACCTGGTTTTATCCCCTTCCCCCTTCAACTCTAGTTTAAAGCCCTATCTATCAGTCCTGCCAACTCCTGACCAAAAATCCTTACCCCTCTCTGAGAGGCACAGTGCCAGCAGGCCCGGTGTCACGTAGACCTTCCTGTGATCGAAAAACCCAAAGTTCTGCCGTTTGCACGAGTCCCAAAGCCACGTGTTAATGGGATGAGTCTGCTTGTCAGCATCGATCCCCCCTATCGGAAGGACAGAGGCAAACACAACCTGTGCCCCTGATCCTTTAAGTAGTCGCCCCAAAGCCCTAAAGTCCCTTTTGATCGCTCTTGGATTTCTCGTTGCCACCTCGTCGTTACCAGCCTGAAAGACCAGTAGCGGGTAGTAGTCAGTGGGCTGTACTAGGCGCTTGACTTTCTTAGCGAAGTCTCTCACCCGAGCCCCAGGGAGGCAACAGACTTCCCTGTGGGTTGGGTCTGGTCGGCATATTGGTCCCTTTGTCCCTTTCAGAAGGGAGCCCCCCATGACAATAACCCTCATGGCAATAACCCCCATGACAATAACAAAACACTTATTTCTTTCTTGACAGAAGATGTAGCAATGCGGGGGGTAGGTTGCCTTGCCTTGCCTTACACACACTCTCCAAATCGGACAGGCGTTTGTCTACCTCGTTGTTCTGACTGTCGTGTTCTAGACCCTCGTACCTGTTATATAAGGGTAGAGGGGAAGGTGAGGTGGGCAGGGACAGGGCTCACCTACCACCCCGAACAGGAACCTGCTTCCATTCCCCCCCTTGGCCTAGGTCTCCTCCTACTGCCTGGCGGAATGAGGGAACCTGTCTTCTGCGTAGCAGGAGACACTTGTGCTGTGGCAGGCTCGTGAGTCTGTGTCAGAGAGGGTAGAGTACACCTCCACCAGTCAATTTCCTTCTCTGACTCCCTGATGCTCCTGAGCCCGCTCACTTCCTCCCGAAGCTCCGCTACCTGGTTGAGCAGCTCTTCAACCTGGGCACACTTCCCACAGGCATACTGTGAGAAACACTCCGTAGCCAATAACTTAGGCTCAGGCGAGGATCT
>NW_023303335.1:0-1595 GCF_011077185.1 Oxyura jamaicensis | reverse complement strand
AAGATACCAAGAGGAGGAATGTTTGAGTATGTCAGTGGAGCCAACTTCTTTGGAGGGATCCTGGAATGGTTTGGGTTTGCCCTTGCCTGCTGCACCATCGAAAGCCTTGCATTTGCATTGTGTACGTTTTTTATCTTGGGCTCTAGGGCAAAGCAACACCACCAGTGGTACCTTGAGAAATTTGAAGACTACCCAAAGGATAGAAAAATTCTGATTCCATTTGTGTATTAACAGATGCTTTGAATACCATCAGGTTCTGGTGGTGACACTGTTTTTGAAATGGTTACTGTTTGGAACAACTAACACTTCACAAGTGTTAGCCAGTTAACATACTCTGTTCACTAGTGACAAAGCCTTGCACTGCTATTAGTTACTGCTTTTCCTCTTAATGGAACCCCCAGATCTGATGGACATGGTGAACAGGAATGAAAGTGCTTTTGCAACAGCACAGCACCGTTGTGAATACTTAAGGCAACATGACTGAATTCACATCATGGGAACTACTGTACAGGATTTCTGATGTCTCATTTTCAGCCTATAGAGTGTTTGGGTATTACCCATCTGATCTAGCCATGTCCTGAGGATTGTGCAGTGAGCCCAGTCACCATTAGTGTATAATTTGGCTGGTGCCCTTTGCCTCTTACTTGCCTGCGTACACAAATGGGGTTGATTTGTCTTGCCTTACTAATTTTCTTCCCCTTGCCCCCATTTCTAGGAGATCTGATGCAGACCAAAGACATTGAATTAATATAGTTGCTGTTAGGTGAGAAATGTTCTTCCTGCTCTCTGCACTCTTGCACAGATATGAACACTATATAGGTAAAATGTAATACTGTTTACACCAATAGCTGCAGTGGTAATTCTCCCAAATAACTGATTTAGTCATCTACCTCTAAAACTTCATAACTATCTCAAATAATATACAACATTTGTTTTTGTGTTCAGCACTATTTTTAGAGATATATTTTTTTTTTTATTAAGGGTGCATTAATAGTGATAGACTGTTCTCCAAGGATTTTTACAGAATTCTCTTACTATGCAGTTTTGAGAAAGTCTTTCTTTTCCTGTTGATAACGGTCCAGTCAATCTTTATATTCAAAGTTTGGAATCTTTTAGTGCTCTCTTACTGTTTCATTAACGTTAGTTCTCACATTGCTATATCTTTTCCTGAAGGAATCCAGAGGGATTTTAAAGACATGGTAGGATCTCAAGTATACAGACTTCTGAGTTTTGGACACATCTATGTCCTTTGAATATTTGTGATATTAAAGAGTATTTTTTTAGAATTGCAGAGAAGTCAGGTCTTCCGCAGAAACCCTCAAGAAAAAAAAAAAAAAAAAAGAACTGCTGCAGATGTATTTTGGAAATCTCTTTGGAAATCAAAAACAAATTGATAATATAGCTTTACTAGGTGTTGAGTGTTCTGGTATGGTATTGTGTTAAGCTTTGTCCAGTGTTCACAATTCCATTTTTGCTATGACCTACACGATGTAGGAATCCATGTAATATGAGGGTGGAACTTTACTTTTCTAAATTTAAATAGTTTCTTTTAAAAAGTACATTCAGGAAATGGGCAGTGAAAAAGGACTTTGCCA
>NW_023303334.1:0-5177 GCF_011077185.1 Oxyura jamaicensis | reverse complement strand
AGAGCAGCCAGTTTCTTGAGGAGAATGCTGTGGGAGACGGTGTCAAATGTTCTTCCTCTTCTTAGGAAGTGAAGTGGAATTTATGATTATTCCCAGTCAAGACATCTCTATGTTATATATTTTCTACTACACTGCTAGCGTTTGTGTGTCATTTTGATGAAGTCCTTTTCTGAGTTGCATTACAGCAATGACAGAAGTTTCAGTTAAGAAAGAAAGTTCCATTATTCTGTCTTCTACTGAAACAGAATAAAAAAATCTCCTTTCCAAAGCAACATGCTTTATTATATCTATTGGAAATTATTTGTCTCCTGTGCTCTGTGATCTTCTTCTCTTCATTCACAGCTGTATCCCTTTCATTATTTTTTTTTCATTGCATTTAATTAATTTATTCTATTTCTCCTACTATTTTGATTCTAAAGGATTAGATCATAGTTATATTCAGAACTCTCACTAGTAATCTCAAATATGTGACCTTGAACAGCTCATCCCTGTATTTGTGACTTCCAATATATCTTTTCTTATACTGCTGTGCATGGATGACTCAAATTTGTGTTTTCAGTACCTTTCATTGTACTTTCATACCTTGATCACTGTCAAAAGTATTTTTTTAAAGCATTTCATGAACTGATCCTTACTTCTAAACATACAGTCCATAAGATCTCTTTTTCAGGATCAGCAACAACTTCCATTTGAAATAGGTTATTTAATTATCCTATAGTTCAAGTATTAGATTACTTTTAGATTACTTTTCCTATACCTTCAAACCCCCACACCCCCCTTGCCCCAAAGTCGATGTGGCCCAATTGTTTTATTAACATTCTGACATTCTGGAAGATATCTGACACATTTATTCTCATGGAATTTAATTGCTATAGAAAAGGAAAGTAATACATACAAAGTCTGACATATATATCCTGAATAAGATATGTCTGCATACCTCAGTGTCTTTTATTACTCTTTTTAATATAATTTCTTGCTATAGGTAGTATGACTATTTTGCATGCCTGTTACCTAAAATTATCCTTTTTTTCACCTTTGTTCCTATTAAGGCTCAGATTCCTGGACAAATGTCATGAGTGTATTAACATATGTAGTGGTTTAACCCAGCCAACAACTAAGCAGCACTCAACCATTTGCTCACCCTCCCTGCCCCATGGGATGGAGGAGAGAATTGAAAACAAAGCAAAACAACAACACAAATAATAATAATTAAAAAAAATAAAATAAAATGAAAGCTTGTGGGTTGAGATAGAGGCAGTTTAATAGGACAGAAAAGAAAGGAAAATAATAATAATAATGATAATAGTACTATTAGTGATAATGTGTACAAAACGAGTGATGCACAATGCAATTGCTCACCACCCGCTGACTGATGCCCAGCATATCCCTGAACAGAAGTCCCCCCACCCTGGCCAGCCACCCCATATTAATTGTTCAGCATGATGTCAGATGGTGTGGAATACCCTTTTGGCCAGTTTGGGTCAGTTGTCCTGGGTCTGTCCCCTCTCAGCTCCTGCTGCACCCCTAGCCTGCCTGCTGGCAGGACAGAGCAAGAAGCTGAAAAGTCCTTGGCTTAGTGTAAGCATTGCTCTGCAACAATTAAAACATCAGTGCGTTATCAACATTGTTCTCATCCTAAATCCAAAATATAGCACCCTACCAACTATGAGGAGGAAAATTATCATAGCCAAAACCAGGACAACATATTACCACAGATCAGCTAAGATTACAAGATACCTGCATACTCATGATCCATGGAAACAAAAGGTAACTTCAATTCTTTTTAAGAAAATGCAGATAAGCGAAGTCCAATATGAATTCCATGGAGTTAGGAATGCTTAACCAGATGCAACTGGTAAAACCTCTGGATTATTTAAATAGGACTTAATTAGGACTCCTATAGCCTGAATGAGTTAAGTGTGTACAAACCTTTCCGGGTCATTCACATCTATTTTCCACCTACCTTAATGTATGAATTACAAATAGTCAAGGACCGTTGCTGCAATGTTATGTCATCTCATAAAGTTTTACAATCCCAGCAGCAGTACTTTTGGTGATGACAGACTAGTACTGTGATGAAACATTGGTATTTTAGTACTTTCTGAGAAATATAGAAATATGACAAATCCAATGTACCTCATTGTATTCCTACCTTATAGTCCGCTCATTGGAGACCATGTCAAGTATAAATTCAAACCTTCTTATGTTTGAAAATAACTTCTCAAGGCATTCTATTTTTTGAATTGAAAGCATTGCTTACTATGGTTTATTATTATTTGCTGCATCTCTTTCAGAGAAAGACAATTGTAATGATTTCTTGCAAGAGTTAAGCACCTTAATTTAAGTAACGTTTCAGGAAAACATACATTTAGTGACTAAATAGAGCAACATAATTTAGAAGTAAATGGATGCTTAATAAAGCATTCAATTTAACTCTCAACAAATTTTAATTATATTTCCAAGTTAACCTTTGTAAAAGTTGTCATAGACTTTACTTGCACAATAAAAGCAGAACATTTTAATATGAAACAGCATATTCAACCAAGATTATTAAAATTCTACTACTTGAACTGTTAACAGATTCACAGTATGTTACAAAAAAAAAAAGAATTACTAAGCTTCACAAAGCTTATTATTAGTTCCAATTTTATTAAATTATACGGAGGTCACTAGCAAATACAAACACATTAGATATATAAATACATACATGCAGAGAAGATCCCCTATGTGATTACTTTTTCAGCTGGAGAATTGGTAGCAGGTAGAAAGAAAAACAAGCAGATCATAATACACTTGAGATCAAACTAACAAGCCTCTGGACAGAGGTATGCTGGATATCACCTGCATTATGCAATTTGGCATGCAAAAAAGTCATGCAAATTGTAAAATGTGGAAAAGTATCTGACTCTTTCCCCACTGAAATCAGTGCAGACTTCGACTGACTTCAATGGGATTAGGAGAAAGTAATCATTTTTATAATTTTTATTAGAGTTTTGTCAGAAACCCCTTGGACAAGAAGCAAACAGTGTTCGTTAATGAGTACTAAAAAATAATTACATACATTCAACCATGACTTAAAAGTCAGAAATGAAGTTTTCAAATTAAGAAACTCACTGGGAATACTTTAGAGCAAACAACCAAAGCATTTGTTTTATTTTGCTTTCATTTTGATTTCCCTCATCACATGCCCTTGGTAATATTGCTAAGCAAAGACTTAGGTGAATTGAGAAGAGGAGAAAGAAAAATCCAAAGAGAAGATTCGCTTAGAAGGCTAAATGAATATTTCAGAAAAAGCAAAATGCATTACAAGTGGAAGAAAAAGTGAAACTGTAAATTGGAATTTTCCTTATTCTTACTTTCACAATTTTATTTACTATGGTGTGAAGGGAAAAACAACAACAACAACAACAAATCTTTGATACTACTAGCAGAAGAAATTTTGTCCCATTGGACAACTTCATAACTGTATTCCTAATAAGCCTTAGGAATGTTTAGACACATCTGAAACTACATTTACATGTATGTTACCCAAGAATCAGCCTGCAATGTTTTGTAAGTTGCTCTGAATAATAATACTAAGCAAACTATGCTGGAAATAAAGGACACTGATGTGCTCAGAATTTTCTGTGTTTTTAGAAATACTATTAAACAAATACAAAATGTACTGTTACACAGGAAAAAAGGTATGTTGCATAATGAAGGCTTGGAATGTGTTATATGACTGAAGAACAAACTTTAAGAATATGTCTGTTCACGTCTCTGAGTAGCAGAAGCTGAACTTCACAATTCTTTCTCCAAGCTAGATTGCAATAATACTTTGAATATAAAATATATTTTAAAGCATGCCACCAATCACATAGATTCAACACAAGGAAGTATCACCTTGAACAAAATTCCTACCACAGGACCAGTTAGCAGAAGTAATGTTAAAACACTTAAGTGCAAGGCAGAGATCAAATTCATTTCTTAAACAAATCAGAACTATAACCATAAATAAGCACCTCAATGTCCACTTATTACCACTTATTCTTATTGAATTAAACAGGATATCTTGTTTTTAACAAAAACTAACATACAAATTCAGATCAGTCATACTAGGACAAAGATCAGAGTCAAGTATATCCATTCAAATATTTTAATTCTGATGGTGGCCATCAGCAAAGTCATAAAGAAGAATATAATGGCAGGGTAAATATGCAGGGATGTTTTCCTATTGCATTATCACAGCTGATCATCAGAGAACATTACTGTTGTTTAAATAGTTTTCCTCCTGATAGAATTAAATTTGAAGACAGTCATCAGTGTGCCAAATTTTGTGTCCTACTTACCTTACAGCAATGTACTCCCCTTGTATTTTAGTCTCTACAACGTATCTAGGATTCAGTCAGCAGCAACAAGGAAAATCGATAGAAGTAATGTGCGTACTGCCTGCATGCATAGTTTGTGCACCTCCTATCAACTGCAGTGAACTTCTTTGCTTGTTAACATTGATTATGGACATACACACAGGAACTGTAATGATTAGGCCAGGTAAAACTTAAGTCCCTTTTTTTTTGTGCTGCAACAGTAACGAATATGTATATATATATATATATATAATATATATATATAATATATATATATGTATATATATATGTATTATATACCTTTTGCATCTTGTAGTGATTCACTCCCACCCACCACAATGGAAATTTGGGGATTTACATCATTCTGTGGCAATGAGTTCAATAGTACTGTGGACAACTTTAGTTTGTCTGGTGTAAGACACCTGAAAAATGACTGTATTAAAATAAGCAAGCATTGATATCCTTATCAATATTAAATGGCAGAATTGAACTTCCAAGACCACTTAAGCAAACAGCATAGCATTGATAAGAAGGTTAAAAACAATGTCTTACACAGTATTTATTTGTGATGTAAAAAGTAAATAAATGTGTATTTACAGAAGTGTTGGAGAATCACACAATTTCTGTAATTAAAAGGAAAAAAAAAAAAGACGAAAATATAATTAGATATCTGTGTGATGACTAGGAATAAATATGATCTAATTTTTTGAAAATCAAAAAAAAAAAAGCAGGAAAGAGAATTAATAACATTTTTTTGAGATTATCTGGAATGAATAAAAATTTTTTCACAAACAGAGAAGGACTGGTGGAGGATGTGATTGTCGGGAGCTG
>NW_023303333.1:0-2191 GCF_011077185.1 Oxyura jamaicensis | reverse complement strand
AAAAAAAAAAAAAAAAAAAAGAATGCTTGTCAGGAATGCTTGTCTTTTTTCCTTATAGTTTTCCCACCTAATCTCTAAATTTCTGGGATTGGAATAAAATCAATGGTTCATTAAGCCTTCATGAATAAATTTAAAATACTCCATGTTACAAAGCCTATCAGGCAACTTGCACCCAGTTGTTAGAAAATTCACACCTATGAAATGAAGGTTTCAGTTTATTAGTGTTGGTAATAGAAGCAGAAAGGTTTAACTTCAGGTTATTCTGGATTATCATAAACAAAAGATGTTGATCCAACAATGCTTTGAGACTTTCTTTTCAGAGAGCTCATTACATTGCTTTGGGAGTGCTATGAAAAGATATGTCAAGTTTGACACTTTTTTTTTTTCAGTCTGTAGATGTGTGTATCCTGTATTTGCCAAGTATCTAGTAAACCTTAATCCTAATGTCTCATTAATGAAGGAAAGAATGGTTGCTATTAACAAAAATTGTGCATATTTAGTTTTTGAAAAAATAAAAAAGTTGTTTTATTCTAATCTGCATATTGTTTGCTAAAGCAGGTGAAACATGAGCCAAGAATATTCCATGAAAAGCTGGGAAGTGTACAAGCTCTGGTGTGGATATAGGTTGGAGGATGCTCTGGATAGGATCGGATGGTTCAGGGACTTCTTGCTTTGTGTATTTCCGCATCTTCTCTGGGGCCAGAGCCCATAATCCTCATACACCTAGAGTTCTGAGAATAGTTTTTTGCTTTTGAAACATACACTTGAAAGACAATAGTCTTTTAGGTAAGGAATTTTCAAACTAGTGTTAGAAGTTATAATGGACTCTGTCTGACAGTCTTTTGGACTCTGAGTTAGTACAGTGCAGTAAAAGGAACCTAGGCCCCTGAACACAAGTTTAAATCTGAACAAAACATCTGAGTCTTCATTCACCACTCTTGCTTCCTTACTCTGCAAAATATCTGCTTTGTGTTGTTGCCTCTTCCAGATTTAATTATTAAGCTGATTTCATGTCTTGTATATTTAAGTGGAGTTATGCCTACTGTTTGTTTGGCTGTTAGCAGAAACCAAAGATCACTGTGTGTTTGAAGATGCTTATTTTGTTGTTTCACACGGGAGTCAAATGAACCTTGAACCAGACTGCTAATTTAGATTCTTTTCTCGGGCAGGGAAAGATCTGGTTTTGTGCAAACAATTTTTTGTTAAATACAAAGGAAGACCTTACATTGAAAAAATTCTAAAGGAAAGATATCTCAGGATTTCATTGTATGGTTTAAATCAGAAATACTAAAGTAACTAAAATAAGTACATACACAACAAAAGTAAAAATCCATACAGCTTTAGAGGATGGAGTTTCCGTTCATTGCAGCAAGAGTGTGATAGAAGTCAAGAGCTGACAAGTTGTTTTCTCTGTTCTTCTAGGTTTCTCTTGTCCACCTCCTAAAGACAGTGCGGTTGCTCCGCCTCTTGCGTCTCCTTCAGAAGTTGGATCGTTACTCCCAGCACAGCACAATTGTTCTCACACTTCTCATGTCCATGTTTGCCTTGCTTGCTCACTGGATGGCTTGCATTTGGTATGTCATTGGGAAAAGGGAGATGGAACAGAATAACCCCCTTACCTGGGACATAGGTAAGTTAACCTTTTCAGCATATACATATATACATGTGCATGTGTGTGTAAGTATACAAAAATATATGTATAAACCATTCAATGTTTCTTGGCTTTGTTATATACAAAAATATACAATTATTTAATACTGTTTTTAGAGAAAAGGAATTGTTTACATCCCATAATTTTCCATAACTTTTAGTTAGCAGGTTGTACACTGAATGTACATATTTCTTTAAAGTTAACTATCAAACAAGTAAAGAACAGAAATTTGCACTAAAAATGTTGGAGTCTGTATCAAGTCATATAAATTCAATGCAATTTATATTTCTCAAGATTTTGAAAATTTGATTCCTAAGTAATCTTCTCTAAATTTATAAACTGAAAAGTAAATTTTTGTCTACTTCGATAAGAAAAGATAATTCTCCTTTAATCTCTATATACCATGTGTTTGAGCTTTGGCATAAGTCTTTCTTTGGCATAGTTTTAAATTATCAGTTTTAAGCAGGGAGGAGGAGCAATGGAGGGTGGAACCTTTTCACAGAATCACAGAATCACAGAATCACAGAATTTCTAGGTTGG
>NW_023303332.1:0-1409 GCF_011077185.1 Oxyura jamaicensis | reverse complement strand
CAACCTCTCCCCCTATACAGACATCCCTGGGTCAGAGCAGGAGGAGGCAAAACAGGCCAGCAGGTTTTCCCTGAGGGCAGTGTCAGGAGGGGTAGGGTCACAGGCAGGAGCTGGGTCACCTGTAGCCATAAGGGCCCCAAAGAGCCCCTAGGGAGTCACCCAGACTGACATCATTAGCCTTTACTGGACTCTTCCAGCACGGGAGCTGAGTCTTCTGCCCACACTGATGTGTGTTGCCTGGAAATACTTGGGCATTCCTACCTACCACTCAGGATTTGCCTTCTTTGGGGAAAGGGTATAAAGCAGGAAATGAAAAGCAGCATCACGGGAAGGCAACGCACATCCCGTATCATTAGGTGGGATGCTTTGCATGCACGAGTAGCTTGTCAGAAAATAGTCCCTGCTTCAAGGGATGCCTCTGGACATGGGGCAGCTAAGGCCCACTATAAAAGCCAGCCCAGCTCCGTGCTGTCTCATCCACGTCTCTGGCCTTCGTCTCCTTAGGAACCAGGTGAGTGTGAAGCCCCTTCTTGTCCCTCTCATTCTGCCCCAGGAGGACTCAGTTCTTTGGACCTTTCAGCTGCTATCAGCTGTGTTCCCTGCCAAATCTTGGGGCTGCTGGTTGTGGGAGAGTCAAGGGGTAGAAGGTTTCTCATGGAGGAAGACTGGGCCTTTAGTACGATGGCTCCTGGGCTGGAGCCTAGGGTGTAGCCTGGCTCTGGTGGCATTTTTTTTGGGCCCTGGCAGGATGAGGCCAAGAAGCGTCCAACTCATCCCTGCACAGCGTCCAGCTCACAGTCCTGCCTGTGCTTTGGTTCCCTCAGGGTGTGGTGTCAGGCTTTTCCTCATGCATGCCCATGTTCTGATTCCTCAATGCCCTCTCTCCCAGGTGCACCTCCTGCTCCCAGACATGTCCTGCTACGACCAGTGCCGGCCATGCCTGCCATGCCAGCCCTGCGGCCCGACCCCGCTGGCCAGCAGCTGCAGTGAGCCCTGCGTCAGGCAGTGCCAGAACTCCACCGTCGTCATTGAGCCTTCTCCTGTGGTGGTGACCCTGCCCGGCCCCATCCTCAGCTCCTTCCCGCAGAACACCGCTGTGGGATCCTCCACCTCTGCTGCTGTTGGCAGCATCCTCAGCTGTGACGGAGTCCCCATCAACTCTGGGTGCTGTGACCTCTCCTGTATTACCAGCCGCTACTGTGGCAGCAGGTGCCGCCCCTGCTAAAGAGGCCAGACAGTGCCCCAGACCAGGACCCCAGGAACTCAGAACATGCTGCTGGACAAGAATGGACAGAAGAACAAACTTTGTGCCATTGTTTTAAGAGGACCTGACCATCTCTGGCTTGTCCAGTAAAGACAGACAGGAAGGGGCCAGCCTGGATTCTATGACAACATGGCCCATGTATACC
>NW_023303331.1:0-1062 GCF_011077185.1 Oxyura jamaicensis | reverse complement strand
ACATGCAAATCATAAAATTCTACCATCATTATGTCTGAAAGGTTTCTGGAAAGTTTCTGTGCAAACAACATTTGCACAAACCACAAGATTTTGCTTTGGCAGAATTTTCAAGAAGTGGATGCTACGGTTACACCTTGCTGTTGGTCCTTCTTTAGCGCAACATCTGCATGCGGAAATATCTTCTGCACGGCTTGTAAAATATTCCCTACTGAATTTTCAAAAAGCAGCTTAAAAATTCACAGTGCAGCTTCAGAAGGATTTTATATCTGCACCACAGGATCCTAAGAAACAAAAATCAAACGTTACATTAGTTAAGGCCCACGTTTACAATAGCCAACATTTCAAGTATTTGGAATGCAAAAACTAAGCAGCTTAACAGGGGATTCAAAGTGCTACCGCTCTGCAGGGAAGTGTACTTATGTTGCTCACTGCCCCATGGCCTGTGCTTAGGAAGCCCAAGCAGACTCCTCAGCCAAACTAGACTCTTGAGGAAGATGACCCCAAACCATTCAATCTTCTCAGACAACAACAACAACGACAACACAAAGGAAACACATGAAAGCATCTAACGCTGACTGCTACAAAGGCGTGCCGGCTGATGCACTGACTACTTGTGCAGCAAGGCGCAAGAGCTTGGGTACTGCCTGGCACAAGCTAAGATTCTTTCCAACTTAGTCACAAGCATTCATCCAGTTTGCTTGCAGTCTTACCTAGGCATTTCTCAGCTAGCTCATCAAGCAACATGGCCGGTGCCTTAGGGATCCGGTCACGAGTACGAAGCTTGGAAATTTCTTTTCTAGTCTAGGAACAAAATCATTGCATTTTAGCTTGCCCTAAGGTTGCCTTAAAAAAACCCACAAAAACAAACCAACCAAAAATCAAACAAACCAAATACAATCTTCCCTCCAAACCCCTCATAGATTAACACGCTTTTTTTACTTGCCTAACTTGCAAGTGTTGTACACTTATGGAATTTACACTCTGCATTTTCAACCAGGAAAGCCAGGATTTCTTTAGTTGGTACCCGGAACTTGTTCTAGGAACCTGCAATGAAAGAAAAGG
>NW_023303330.1:0-4000 GCF_011077185.1 Oxyura jamaicensis | reverse complement strand
TCCTGGCACCACACAGGTCTACCAGAAATTCAGGCCATATGACTAAGTGCACAGTCCAAATGCTTCTTAAACTCCGACAGGCTTGGTGCCGTGACTACGTCCCTGGGGAGTCTGTTCCAGTGCGTGACAACCCTCTCAGTGAAGAACCTCTACCTGATATCCAGCCTGAACCTCCCCTGTCGCAACTTGACACCATCCCCTCGGGTCCTATCGCTGGTCATTAAAGAGAAGAGATCGGTGCCTTCCCTTCCACTCCCCCTTGTGAGGAAGCTGTAGACCGCGATGAGGTCTCCCCTCAGCATACTCTTTTCCAGGCTGAATAGGCCTAGTGACCTCAGCCGCTCCTCATACGTTTTCCCCTCTAGGCCCTTCACCATCTTCGTAGCCCTTCTCTGGACACTCTCCAACAGTTTCACCTCCTTTTTGTACTGCGGTGCCCAGAACTGCACGCAGTACTTGAGGTGAGGCCGCAGCAGTGCAGAGTAGAGCGGGACTGTCACTTCCCTTGACCGACTAGCAATGCCGTGCTCGATGCATCCCAGGATATGGTTGGCCCTCCTGGCTGCCAGGGCACACTGCTGGCTCACATTCAGCTTGCTATCAACCACAACCCCCATATCCCTCTCTTCAGGGCTGCTCTCCAGCATCTCATCACCCAATCTGTATGTATAGCCAGGGTGTATAGCCACATATAGCCACCTTCCCAGGTGCAGGACCCAGCACTTGCTCTTGTTAAACTTCATGCGGTTGGTGATTGCCCAGCTCTCCAGTCTGTCCAGAAATCTCTGCAAGGCCTTTCCACCCTCAACAGAGTCCACAACTCCTCCCAGTTTAGTGTCATCAACAAGTTTGCTCAAAACACCTTCTAGTCCTACATCAAAATAGTTTATAAAAACATTGAAGAGGACTGACCCTAAAATGGAGCCTTGGGGGACTCCACTAGTGACCATCTGCCAGCCTGATGCGGCCCCATTTACCACAACCCTTTGAGTCCTACCCGTCAGCCAATTGCTCACCCATCTTATGTTTTTCTTTAGCTGTATGCTGGACATTATGTCCAGTAGGATCCTATGGGAAACTGTGTCGAAAGCTTTACTGAAATCCAAAAAGATCACATCAGCTCGCTTCCCTTGATCGACCAGATGGGTGATCTTATCATAAAAGGAAATCAAGTTAGTCAAACAGGACCTACCCCTTGTGAACCCATGTTGGCTGAGACCAATGACTGCATTGTCCCCCAGGTGCGCTTCAATAACTTCAAGGATAATTTTCTCCATAATTTCACCAGGCACTGACGTGAGACTGACAGGCCTGTAATTGCTAGGGTCTTCTTTCTTGCCCTTCTTGAAAACTGGCACAACATTTGCCAGCTTCCAATCAACTGGGACCTCTCCAGATTTCCAAGACCATTGAAAAATAATTGAGAGAAGTCTCACGATGACGTCAACCAGCTCTCTAAACACCCTGGGATGAATCCCTTCCAGACCCTTGGACTTGTACGGATCCAGGTGGAGCAGCAAATCCCACACACGTTCAGGGTTGGCTGGGAGTTTATCATTCCCACTGTCACGGTCCTCCAGCTCAGGGCACCTGGGGTCCCAAAGCCCATCAGCAGCATTGAAGATGGAGGCAAAGAAGGCATTAAATGTCTCTGCTTTGCCTATGTCCTTGTCTGTGAGGTTGTGGGAAAGGAATTTGCAGGTGGCTTTGCGCTGTTTCACACATCCCTGAATTAGAGATAATGAGGAAACAAGCGGTAGAAACAAAAACTTGAGCAAGGTTGAGATAAAGTAAATTGGCTACAGTGTTGAAGATGAGCTTTGGGCAGTGGCCAATTGCTGGCTGGCTCGAGGTGAATGTCTGAGGGTCTCTAACCAATTGCATGACAGAATTGGGCAGGTGGACAGCGCGTGGGGCTACGGGGAAAGTTTATGTAGTAGTGAAAAAGGGCAATAAATGTCTCCTGTTCACAAGCCATCTGGAGTCCATGTCTTGCATCCCTTCAAATAGTGACCCCGATGTGTATTCGCGGAGGAGCAATTCAGCACGAGTGTCTGAAGGGAACCCAGCCGAACGAATCAAGCTTGCAGCTAGACTGCAGCTTCAACCCCGGACATCACCTGAAAGACAGGTGAGCGGCTGGGCATTAATCATGGGAGCTAGCCTTTCGGCAGAGGAAGAGGCTATAGTGAAACTACTACTAATGCAACTCCTAATGGAAAGGGGAGTAAAATATGATCTGTTTAAGGTCAAGCTATGTGATAAATGATTGAGTCTCAAATAGAATTCCAATTAAAGTTAGCAATTTATTAGAGGAATAAAGACAAGCAAACAGTGCTGGGTGCACTGGGAGTCTTTGCTCCACCAAGACACACACCCCACAGTTCCCATATCGGGCTTATATCTCCTCTCCTAATGCATATTCATTGGTGGGCGTGTCCTCCTTCGAGCATGCCTTCTTCTTCTTCTGGAATCTTCTCGAACCTTCTCGACCCCAGACCACATGCATGCTCCCCTCCCCCCCAGTCTTCTGCCTAGCAACAACACTGGTCCAGGCTGTTCCTGTCAGGTGGCCATTGCAGAACACAAGAACTATATACAGACATTAACCACCGAATATAAGAACCATATACATACATTGATCACCAAACACAGTAACTATATACAAACATTAACCATCTCCATTTCTCCAATCTTGTGGTTATACAAGGATATGTAAGACAGTCACATTCTATCATGTGGCCCTAGCATTGCTCTACATTGACACAAAATCAGATGAACATATCTCACAATCCCCCATTTCCTTTTTCATGGTATTGATTCGTGTTCTCCTTTCCAACGGAGTCAATATTTGCCGAATTAGTTCCAATTTTGGATCTTTTTGTTTTTAGTATCATTATGGAATGGGTTTTCCCTTCCCCTGGTTCTGGGTCAACAGGTACCACAGATATTTGCATTCCTTGTATAACCGAGCATATTAATCTGGTAAAACAGGGCATTAAACACGGAATTATTAACAATCCTCCACATATTCCCAATACAACTATCCCGATCCTAGTGAGCCAACCACCACCCATAAAGTCCCCCCATCATTCTCTTAAACTGATTTAATTCCAAGTTTGAACTGGGACATGTGCAATTTTCTTCATTTTTTTTTACAAGTTCATTCACAGCTTTTCCTTCATCATCAATCTCTAAACAGCAATTACTAAGGTTTAACAACTGTGGGGATTTCATTTTTTTACTCCTGTTTCCATTTTATGATAGAATGCATTGAATAATAGTTCAATATTGATAATCTGTCTTCATTTCTACCCAATATTGATAAGGGAGTTCTTTTGGATCATAGCATACGGTCCTGTCACCTTCTCTGCATAGGGCATACTGAGTTAGGTTAAAAATGCAGCTTCCTATTTTCTAGCCTTTACAGCCATAGACAGTATGATACACCAATGTCTGGGAGCTCAACCATCCTTTTCTAGTAGCTGTTACACATTGATTGCAGTTGTTTGTCGTAGCTTGGGCCAAGAAACTGACCCCAAATAGGACTAGAAGAGGTCCGGTAAGGGTCATTGTGATCAGCAGTCACAGCCCAAAGGGGTTGCAGCCCTTGGCAGACTTTTCTGGCTGCAGCACCAGTTCCCTATCCGGCCTTGCCCTCTTCCCTAAGGGTGTCCTTTTAGAATTAGCTCCTCTTCTAATTTACAAGCTATGTCCAGAAACCCGATGTATACTGTGGTAACACTTAACTGATCTCTGTTATTTAGAAAGCCCCTCCCTTAATAAATATCCATTTAGGAGTTTCCCTGTTTTCCATTTTTACAGGAGTAATTATAATAAAATTCCCACAGCAACTTAGCTTATATACTCTGTGACAAAGGCTCCTTCAAGTACATCTGATGGTTAGTTTTATCCTTTTTCAGCAGTTCTCACAGCTGTTTCTGGGCTTCTTTATCTGCTAAATTATTTACTCTGGTCCAGTAATCTAATCCCCTTTGGT
>NW_023303329.1:0-7427 GCF_011077185.1 Oxyura jamaicensis | reverse complement strand
GTTGGACTCGATGATCTTGAGGTCTCTTCCAACCTAGAAATTCTGTGATTCTGTGATTCTGTGATTCTGTTTTGTGGTACAGGAAGCAAATGGCTCGTTTTTTCCTCTTGCATGTTGTTTGATGGTTCTCCTCCCAGTCATTTTGCCACTGACATTTGCACTACCCTAAGAAATCCTAGTGGCTGGTGATTCTTTTCTACTCCCACAGAAAAACTGGGAGCAATGTGACTACCTGCCCCAAAGGAGCTACCATCTGTGCTATTTATACATCCTTTTTTCAATTACAAACAACTATATTCTGCAAGTTTATAATGATTAATTTATATTTATACTACCGTAGCAGTAAAATATACCAATATGTTACTGCAAGACCCTCAGAAATATTATGTTTGCTGTGCCATGTCTTCTGAAGTGAGGGCAGGCTATGTGCAGATGGAAGAGGCAGTCAAGCATTAACTACACTGCTTCCTATAGCACCCTTGATTCTTATATTGCAGATTTTAGGAAGTATGTGGTAAGTAAAGAAGGAGCCTGCAGGAAGAAAAAGAAGAGACGAGCCAGTAGAATGGTGCCATGGAGAAATGTGCTTTATTCTCTAACCTCCTACTGCAGGATTCCTTCATTATTAAACTTTTTGGGGTAATTAGTTCCCTGGTACCCAAAAGCAAGCAGGGCCAGGTTTGCAGAAGTGTTGATCTCTCAGAAGAGTGTCTGAGAAACATTGAGGCTGTGCAAAGAACTGCTGTGAGAAAGTAAGGAAGCATAGGTGCTTATTATATCTTTTGTGAGAAAATAAGGAGGAAGAAAGTGATGAAACACTTTCCCCATAGGTTTCGCAGACACTCCTGAAAGTTGAAGAATATAAACAGAGAACTTTGTGGAAATGTCTGGAAAATAGGTGGTCTGGAAGTATCTAGGAGAAAACAGATCTTTCGGACCATCTTTCTGTCTATACATCAGACCTTTCATGGGATCTAGTCAAGACTGAGACCTCTGTGCTGGGTCTCTCTTTGCTCATCCCCATCTTATTATATTCTGGGTGTATCCTCACTTTCCCTGGCCACCTTAATTTATTTCCCATTGCTTCCTCTGGCATACTGCCTTCAATTTTCCTTTCATCTTTCTTCTGCAATGTTATTTACACTGGATTCCATGCTTTTCCTCTCTCTACATCACAACTTGTATCATTTTCCTTTCGTTCCTTGTCATCAATAGAGTAACACCTAATTCAGTAATTTTCTGGAAAGTTCTGATCATTCTCTGAGTCCCCATTACATGCAGTCCCCTTGCTGAGACAAATCAACCTCAATTGAGTTAAATTTTCTTTTTGTTGTGGGAAAATAGTATGCCTGATACCCAGATGTCTAACCTGAATCATTTCTCTTGGCTTTAAACCTATTACTTTAACCCCTGCCTGCTACAGACATACAGAAGAGCTTATTCCCTTTCTTTCTGCAGCAACATCTCTACATATCTGAAGACTGTTACTACACATCTTCCTTGATATTATCCTCTCCAGACTAAATTACCTCAACTGACTTAACTTTTCCCTGGAGGTAATGTTTGCCAGTACTCATCGTCTCTGCAGTGTTTTTTTTTCACATCCTTTTCAAAGCATGTGACCAAAACCGGAGAGAGTACTCCGGCTGAGTCCCTAGCAGTAGAATGTTGGTTGCAGTAGAATTCAGTCTTCTGAATGCCTTCATTCTCTACCTGTATATAGATATAGAAGAATATAAATAACTCGCAATATAGCAGCCTTAGTATACTTTTAGCAATAACAAGACATGATGGACATGTTATTCATGATAAACATGATAAACCTTTTTAAACTTTTTTTTTCCTTTTTTTTTTTTTTTTTTTTTTTCTGCAGAAAGATTACCTTGCCTGTTCTTGCTCCTCCTCCATTTACATAAAAGACCATTCCTGCCCAAGTGAATTATTGGTACCCTGTCTTCTTTGCATAATATTCCTCCAATTTGACAAGATTATCAGTAATCATAAAGTTGTTATATAAGGTCCTTCACAGTTTGACACCAAATGCAGATTCAGTAGTCCTGCTTTCCTTTCCATTGCTTCCACTGTCCCACTTTCTATTCTCAGACTTCCTGATCCAGATCATTCATTAAAATATTAAAAAAACTCTGGGTACAGATCAATCCTTGGTGGAAACTTGCTTGACATATTTTCTCCTATTTTGACAGTGAGTTGTTGTTATAATACATTTTCTAGAGAGTTTCCTCCCTGTATAAAAGTAATTCATGTAGTGGTCTGTGTTTCTCTGACTTATTTACAGACCGGGCAATATCTTTCTGAAGTCAAGATATATGAAATTTGTTGTTGCCTCCATATGCACAAGGCCTGTAATGCTGCCATAAAAACAAACTAGGAAGTCCATGTTGGATATGCCACCTCACCTCATTATCTTCTAGGTGCTTATGAATAGTTTGCATGATTATTTATTCTGCTGTTTTTCTGCAAGCGAAGTCTCTGTTACATATGTGTTAGCAGAGGTGTTTATTACATCCTCGGTAAAAGTCAGGATATTTACTTGTATCATCAGGATATTTACTCTGCAAGATCAGTGGAACCAACATTTCTGAAAGATGCCGTTCACATTAATGCATGCTATTTCTTGCACACAGACCCACAGAAACAGTGGAGAGTCAACTGAAGGAAGCAAGCAGCTTTGGAGTTGACATCTGCTGTGTCTGCGGTTTTCTGTGTTATATCCATTGCCCTATTTCAGAGCCGTGTCCTGGCTGCTGAAATCTGTGTCAGGAGGAATCTCTGGGTGGAGCAGAAGATAGTTCTTGCATTCCCTGGGATCCATTGAGCAAGGGCAGGGGAAGTGTCAGCTCAGGATAGGGCTTGGTGAGGGGTGGCGGGGAGCAGGTGTTCAGCAAGCAAGGAAATGGCTGAGAAAAGCACGAAGTGGATGGACATGAAACAGCAAGAGGATGTTTGCCTGAAGAGCCAGAGGAGGTGATGTAGGTCATGTCACAACCAGGAAAGCCCTGACCAGAAGGAGAGGTATGATAGTGCCATCTCAGTGCTCCAGGTAACATCAGGCTACTGTTGCAGCCACAAAATCTCCACTGATAATTTTTCATCATCCCAAACCAACCTGCTCCCTCTATGTAAACTGAGCAACACTCTCACTTCCAGTGTTCCTTGCCTGATTTTTCCAATTCACAACACCACCTGATGGTTGGCATCTAAGTATGTAATGCTGTGAGTTTGGCTAAGGAAGCTCTGGAAAGCTTCCAGTGCTTAGCAAGCTGAAGTTCCCTTTGGATTGCTCTGATCGCAGGAAGATGCACATCTGTGGCTGAAGAGGATTATGGTATGCCTTACAGGTGATGTACCATTTCAATTTCCTTTGAGCTTGTGTCATGCAATCTAAACTACTTCACCGAGGAATAGAAGATTTGTATAGATAATATTTTATTTATGAATTAGGTACCTTTCCAAACTCTAAATTATCCCTTATCTTCAGGCTCCAGCTGTGACACAGATAAGCAGAACTGGCTAAAGGCATAAGAAACAAGCAAAATTTTTCTCAGCCAAGGATGAGAAACCAATACCAATACTAACCAATACCAATCTTTTGTCATTAGAAAAGAGTCCTGCCGAGCTGGGCTTACTACCCATGGGACTGCCAGGGAGCAGGAAGCAGGGAGGTGGTAGCTGTGACTGCTTGGAGGAGCCAGGGTCCCCATCTTCATCTCACGAGTGGAGAACCTGATACCTCTGGGATTGCAGCAGTGGCCAGTCTGACATTTTAGGACTGATTGTAGGCACAGTCAGCAACATCCTCCTTCTCCTCCCCTCTCTTCTCCTCTACTCCCACTTTTGCTTCCCCAAGTCTTTAAACAGAAGGCAGATATCTATTTTGCTTTGGATCACACCAGTTGTGGGTCTTTGTCTAGTTATGGTTGATTTTACAGCATCTCCATGAAGCAAGGATTTGTGTAGCAAGGTGAAATTTCAGGGAGCTCAGTGAGGGTGACAAAGCTGGGCCTTCAGCAATGAGCATAAAATTAAAACCTCAGTACATCAGCAAAGCATAGTAGATCTTTCTAATGCTAATCAGACATTTCCCTTCAGTGGCAGCTGAGTAAAGCTTCAGTCCTGCAAATAAATATGCCAGGATGACCCTGTGCTGTGCAGAACCTCCCCAGATACTGTAACTTCTGAAATCACAAGGTAATTCTTCAATTATTATCAGGTAGAGTTTACTATTTAAAAAGGCATTTTTAAATAGGAATTTCCATTTTGAAACCGTTGGAAACTGCAGCAAATAGACCAACAAACTCCATGGCAAATTATTACTTCCTAAGCCTTATGTTTCAGAAGACGTGCTCACTGATATTCTGTAATATTTTACATTTTAGGGTCGTAGCATCTGAGACCATCTGTCACTATCATTTACAGCTGTGATGACTATTATAGAGGATTTAGAGTTTTAAAAGAGAGGATTTAATTCTCTCAAGAAGAAACATGGATAGTGGCCCTCAAAGCAAAAAGTCTAGCAAGTTACTAAATTCCCTTAATAGGGATTTTCTGTAGGAGAGAATTTGTGTGTTGGCCTGAAGTTGCCTCAGATGTGCAGTTCTGGTCCCTAGCACTCTGTATCAGAAACAGGGCAGTGGAGAGTGAAGAAGATGATCGCATTCTGGTTGCAGATTAGCTTGGAACAAGATTTGCCTAAGTCATGGGTCCTAGAGGGTTTCTCTGGGTTATTGCAGTCATTACTTCTGTGTATACTGCAGGATGTAGATTGTTCTACATGTGCTCCCAGGCATTAGCTGGGCTACAGAAAGCAATCTTTTTGGCAGCAGCAGCCTTTGTTGATTGCAAAAACTGCAAATGCTAGGGGCTACTCCAACCAAATAGCATATTTCACCCTTTGGAGTCCTGAGAGTGCAGGCAGAGCTGGTCAGGTCTCTGTGACTTATTTAAACTCAAATAAGTCAGCTCTGGTGCTATTGAACAAGAAGCCATTATCTCCTATGCTGAACTATTCAAATACAAGAATTCCCATTATGAGAGAAAAGAAATCTCATTGTAAGATAATACCTTCTTCCAGCTTATGGAGCTTTTCAGCTTTTCCCTTTTATAATTTTGATGCTTGTGAATTACTCCAGAAACATGTAATATCTGATTTGCTCTTCTAACATAAGCCTGTCTTTGTGTCCAACCTCATGGAAAGTACAATGTGTTAAATATCTGAATTAATGTTATCTAATGTAATAATATTATGAATTATCAAACATTGCAAGATAATGTAACATATGCATTAATGAATTATCAAACATCTACCTGGACTTTCTTAACAAATAAGCAAGGCTGAAACCAAAACTCATTTAGATTCATTCTGAAGGCAAAACAATTTAGCAATTACTCTGTAGTACCTTCTCTGCTAAGACACATTTTACACTAATCATGGGTGTTGTTACTAGGACAATGCATACCGAGTATAAGGACTTGGTTATATCAAGGGCATTGCTATACTGTGTGAACCACATCAACCTATGGTGTTATTTTCATTTTATTTTCAGGCCTAACCTGAGAAGACTAAGTCTAGTAAATAAGGAAACAATTTAAACTTCAAACTTGTGGAGTGCTTTGGCACTTTTTTTTTAGCACGTTTGCACAATGAGGTTTTCACTGTATTTCACAAACCACAGTTTATATTCGTACAATAATTAGAGATTAGATAAAAATATGCCATCATATTAGCTCCACCAAATGGCTGAGGAACAGACTGGACTTAAATATCATTAAGTCAGTTGAGGAAGAAAAGAGGATTTCACAACTGTTCTGTTCTACCCATACAGTTTTCATCTCTTCTTTCCTAGCCTGTGTTAATTCAGAAACCTATTTTATAGTTGGAGTCTTCAGCACAAATGGAAGCACTTATAAGTTCCTTAAAATCACACACACACACCGATACACATGCACAGGAGAAAGGTAGGGTAGGAAGTGGAATAACTGTAAAAAATATATAAGTAAATAAATAATACCAGTTCTTGTAGCATTAATAAGTTAATAAGTGGTATGTCACCGGCATGTTGGCCTTTGCATGTCAGGGGAGACCACACTACATTATTGGCAGACCAAGCCTGTCATGAGATAGAAGCAGACTGACTTCCCAGACTCAAAAACGAAGTCATGCAGCAGTGACTCAGAGCTGAATACAAACACAGAAGGTGAGGGGGACTCTAAGGAAGCTGACACTTTACAAAATCCTTGTTGAAGTCTACTGAGCATCCAGATATACCTTCTACTGCTAAGCTGATCAACAGTTTGCAGGTCCATCACAAGAAGATCTACTAACCAGGGAACACCCGTCTCTAGATATTTATACCCTGTTTACCTTCATGGCAGAAATTGGCATACTATGACATCCCTTACCTGCATCCTGAATAGCCCAGAAGTAAAACTTCTTTCTTTTAGAGTCTTGAATTTGTTGTTATATCCTGACGTCAATGAATCTAACCACAGTATATGGTGATAATACAAACAGCAGAACAGTTCTCAAATTCACCATGTTGCCTTAGATGGTAGAAACAGAATTGATTCTACTTATTTATAATATTCTCTATTCCTTTCCATGTATATATACTGCATTTTTTAGGTTGAAAGTTTTACTCATAATAAAAGATAATTTCTATTCTTTTTCATCAGATTACCTCATTTAAATAATTCTGTCACTGTTATTTTTTGGACAGTTAGCTTTGCTCTAAGTGAGAACTGGAAATCTAAATCACAATTTCTCAAGACAGTCAGATTAGCAGGGAATTCTGAGAATCCTTCCTGAAATTTTTCTTCCAGTAGGTCTATAACAGGGAGTTCAAAACTTAAGAATTTAGGGAATCTATATAAAATTTGTGAAATCCAGCTGGGACATTTTGCCTGAAAGAGTAGCTGTGGCTTTCAAGTTGTTCCCCCAAACCTTCAAAGCCCCTGTTTCACAGTTCTTTCCTTTCTTTACTTTGTGTGCCTAAAAGCTGCCAGGTCTCTACACTGTATCATTCTCCTGTGTTTAGCTTCTGTACCCCTTTATTATCCTCTGATTTGAGCACTGAAGGATAAGAGACTTGAATGCCTGGAGTTAAGTCTTTAAATAAGGAGCTTGACTTTCAAAGGCACTGGACACTTTCAGCTTCCACCGGAGTGAGCGGAGCTGCTCTGGAATTACTTCACTGTCATTCTCTGAGAAGAGTGTGGTGGCATGCACCCTGAATGCAAATTGCAATGTGGTGGATGGGAAAAGAGCAAACCATCCTGAACGTTTGTGATGTACTGACAGCCAAATGACCTTTAAAAAAAAAAAAAAAAAAAAGCACATCCAGAACATTTAGATTTCAGCCAATTAGCATACACACAGACACACACAGAATTTCTAGGTTGGAAGAGAC
>NW_023303328.1:0-1373 GCF_011077185.1 Oxyura jamaicensis | reverse complement strand
TGGACAAAAGAAGGCTCTGGTGAGACCTTACAGTGGCCTTTGAATACATAAGGGGGGCTGTAGGAAAGCTGGGGAAGGACTCTTCATCAAATAGTGCAGTGATCAGGCTAGGGGAAATGGTTTTAAGTGGAAAGAGGGTAGGTTTAGATTAGAAAGAAGCTCTTTACTCAGAGGGTGGTGTGGCACTGGAACAGACTGCCCAGAGAGGTTGCGGATCCCCCCTCAGTGCAAGTTTTGAAGGCCAGCTTGGATGGGGCTTTTGGCAACTGTGATGGTTTCGCTCGGGTGGGTGACCGAGCTCCACCACAACCGCTCTCTCACTCCCCCTCCTCAAAGAGGAACAGGGAGAAAATACGATGAAAGGGGCTCAAGGGTTGAGATAAGGACGAGGAGATCGCGCAGTAATTATTGTGATGGGCAAAACAAACTCAGCATAGGGAGATAGTAAGATTTATTGCCTATTACGAATGAGCTAGAGAAGTGAGAAACAAAGGAAAGAAACCAAAAGCACCTTCCCCCCCCCATCCACCCTCTTCCACCTCCTCCCCCCGAGCGGCGCAGGGGAACGGGGGAATGGGAGCTATGGTCAGCCTATAGAAATTCTTCTCTGCCGCTCCTTCTTAGTCACTCTCGTCCCCTGTGCTGTGGGGTCCCACCCACGGGATGCAGTCCTTGCTGAACTGATCCAGCGTGGGCTTCCCACAGGCAGCAGCTCTTCAAGAACTGCTCCAGATATGGGTCCGTACCACGGGGTCCATCCCTCGGGAGCAAACTGCTCCAACCTGGGTCCCCCACGGGCAGCAGCTCCTGCCAGGTCACCTGCTCCTGCGTGGTCTCCTCTCCACGGGCTGCAGGTCCGGCCCGGAATCTGCTCCGGCAGGGGTCTTCCACAGGCCGCAGTCTCCGTCGGTGCAGGTCCACCTGCTCCACCATGGTCTCCTCCACGGGCTGCAGCGTGGAACCCTGCTCCACCGTGGTACTCCATGGGCTGCAGGGGGACAGCCTGCTTCACCATGGTCCTCACCACAGGCCGCAGGGGACTTCTGCTCCGGCGCCTGGAGCACCTCTCCCCCTCCTTCTTCACTGACCTTGGCGCCTGCAAGGCTGTTCCTCACTCCTCTCACTCTCCCAGCTGCTGTGTGGTGCAGCGTTTTTTTTCCCTGTCTTAAATCTGCTCTCACAGAGGCGCAAACAACATCACTTATTGGCTCAGTTCTGGTCAGCAGTGGGGCCCTTACCAAACATGGGGCAGCTTCTAGATCCTTCTCACAGAAGCCACACCTATGGCCCCCTGCTACCAAAACCTTGTCACATAAACCCACTACAGCAACCTGGTCTAGTGGTTGGTGTCTCTGCCCATGGCAGAGGGGTTG
>NW_023303327.1:0-1427 GCF_011077185.1 Oxyura jamaicensis | reverse complement strand
GATTTCCAAAGAGATTTCCAAAATACATCTGCAGCAGTTCATCTTTTTTTTTTTTTTTTTGAGGGTTTCTGCAGAAAACTGACTTTTCTGAAATTCTAAAAAAATACTCTTTAATATCACAAATATTCAAAGGACATATATGTGTCCAAAACTCAGAAGTCTGTATACTTGAGATTCTACCATGTCTTTAAAATCCCTCTGGATTCCTTCAGGAAAAGACATAGCAATGTGAGAACTAACGTTAATGAAACAGTAAGAAAACACTAAAAGATTCCAAACTTTGAATATAAAGATTGACTGGACCATTATCAACAGGAAAAGAAAGACTTTTTCAAAACTGCATAGTAAGAAAATTCTGTAAAAATCCTTGGAGAACAGTCTATCACTATTAATGCACCCTTAATATATCTTAATATATAAAAATAAATAGAGATATATAAAAAAATGTATCTCTAAAAATAGTGCTGAACACAAAAACAAATGTTGTATATTATTTGAGATAGTTATGAAGTTTTAGAGGTAGATGACTAATTCATTTATTTGGGAGAATTACCAGTACAGCTATTGGTGTAAACAGTATTACATTTTACCTATATAGTGTTCATATCTGTGCAAGAGTGCAGAGAGCAGGAAGAACATTTCTCACCTAACAGCAACTATATTAAATCAATGTCTTTGGTCTGCATCAGTTCTCCTAGAAATGGGGGCAAGGGGAAGAAAATTAGTAAGGCAAGACAAATCAACCCCATTTGTGTATGTAGATAAGTAAGAGGCAAAATGCACCAGCCAATTTATACACTAAGGGTGACTGGGCTCACTGCACAATCCTCAGGACATGGCTAGATCAGATGGGTAATACCCAAACACTCTATAGGCTGAAAATGAAACATCAGAAATCCTGTACAGTAGTTCCCATGATGTGAATTCAGTCATTTTGCCTTAAGTATTCACAACGGTGCTGTGCTGTTGCAAAAACACTTTTGTTCCTGTTCACTATGTCCATCAGATCTGGGGGTTCCATTAAGAAGAAAAGCAGTAACTAATAGCAGCGCAAGGCTTTGTCACTAGTGAACAGAGTATGTTAACTGGCTAACGCTTGTGAAGCGTTAGTTGTTCCAAACCGTAACCATTTCAAAAACAGCGTCACCACCAGAACCTGATGGTATTCAAAGCATCTGTTAATACACAAATGGAATCAGAATTTTTCTATCCTTTGGGTAGTCTTCAAATTTCTCAAGGTACCACTGGTGGTGTTGCTTTGCCCGAGAGCCCAAGATAAAAAGTGTACACAATGCAAATGCAAGGCTTTCGATGGTGCAGCAGGCAAGGGCAAACCCAAACCATTCCAGGATCTCTCCAAAAAAGTTGGCTCCACACTCAAACATTCCTCCTCTTGGTATCTTGTAACCAGTTTCCCCTGGTTTTCT
>NW_023303326.1:0-11200 GCF_011077185.1 Oxyura jamaicensis | reverse complement strand
AGGAAAGGAAAGGAAAGGAAAGGAAAGGAAAGGAAAGGAAAGGAAAGAAGCATTAAAAATATTAGAGACAAATCATTTACCTCAAACCTATGGAAGGAATCAAAGGAACAAAAACCACTTATACTGTTCACCTCTCCAGATTTTACTCCTGGAAAGTTTTTCCCCATGGAGGACAAGACTATTGCAAAAAGATAACTGGAGACAGGTGGGCCAAAGGACATAAGAAACCCAATGCATCCAGAGTAAATCACGACTTCAAACATATTTGAAAATATTGTTATTGATCATCATGAGATAAGGATGTGAATGCTTGCACGTGTGCATGTGCATTAGCAAACTTTAACCCACCTGCTGACAAGAGACTGCTCTGACAGCTGTTCATTCAGTTGGAGTGTATTTTGTACACAGTTACAAAAGATATGAGCCTGCCAATTTGATGGATGGTCTCTTTATTATTGTTTAGAAAGAAGAGGAATACAGTGTTTTGGTGTTTGACCTCTTTCACTCCACAAACTTGTAAGAACAGTATCAGAAATGCTCAGAGGACAAAGAACTGCACTATTACACACCTGCAATTCAAAACATATATTTGAATAATGCAAACTTAATAGAATGCGCTTAGCAAAAACGGCAAGATTTGGGTCCTAGGCAACATAAGGTTTTAGTTAGCATTTTCAAACAGACTGGATGGGAAAGTGGCTTTGTCTGTATTCCTCTCAAGCTTTTGCTCTGTTTTTAGGTGCTTGGGCAAATAGCTCAATCTGTGTCTTTCATCTTCTCTACCTGTACAGAGGTGTTAATAATCCTTACCTCTATACAAATCTGTAGCCTTCCTGAAGCTTGGTTGAAGGAGCTGGAAGGATTTATGGATGAACTGTCTCAGAATACTGGGTTTTTTTTTTTTTTTTTTTTTTTTTTTTTTTTTTACACTAAAGTAAATATGATCTTTGGTAAAATCAAATGTATTAAAAAAGGGTAGAAAACTATAATCAGTTCTGTTATAGGCAGGCTTACATGAGCATGTTTACACTCACTCCTGTGTAGTTTATATCAGTTCCCAAAGCTAACCTTTATAGAGTAGCACAGTGTTGTACAATTATCAAACCCATCCTATTTACTCCATAGGCTTACTTTATTAATCACTAGAACAATGCTTCCTTCCTCCTGAAATACCTTTTCTGCATAGTTTGTGGACAGACAGTGTTACATGATTGTATGCAACAAAATGTTTCAAAACTGATTGGAGGCTCTATGCATTAAGGCAACACAGAAATGAAAGTATATCTTAGCACATTTGATTTGTGGCGTTGGATTTCTAGTTATTCATATTACTAGTTAATCCTAGATACTACAAATCTTCAGTCACCCAATTAGTCTTCAGGTATTGAAGCTAGTGAGACTTTTTTGTATAGGTAGAGTCAATTTACATGAATCAAAGTTTGTAGTATTGGCTTTTTAGTTTTATTTGCTCTACCAAACATTTACTTCTGTACAGCAATATTTAAGCATTTCATTTCAAGATCCTATATGGGCTGAATCTTCTGACAACACTATAAAGAGTTCATATATCTTGGACACTACCCTTCATTTAAATGGACAAATCCTGGAGAGCTCTAAGATTTCTAGATCCCAAAGCTTACATGCCCTGATCCCATGCAGGGGGCAGAGCAGGGGGTTCCCGGTCTCCCCTCCTCTCTCTCTCTGTCCTTTCCTTCCCCACCACATTTTTCCCTTGCAAAGGGGAAACCCAAGAACAACAGGATAAAATAAGTAAGAAAACTCAGACAATTTGTCAAGCAGGGACAATTAGGAAAGGGGACCCTTCAACTTGCCACTGCCCACAGTCCTTTTGGAGCAACCATTTTTTTCTTCAAACATTAGGTGCCCAGAGGTCCCAGCCTTGCTCTCTCTTCTGACTATAATTGGTATAAAATATGTTGGGAAATGGGAAGCTATTCTCCCACCCATGCTGCATACAACAACAAAGGGCAACACAAGCTGGTCCCAGAAGTTGTGGAACAATATGATCTACCTCATGAACCTCAAGGCACTCTGGCTTGGATTGTGCTTTGTTCCCTACAGGGTGTTTTTTTTTTGGAGCCTTGCATATTCAGACAATATTTGCATAGTGCTTAGAAAACCTACAGCATTTGAGGTCCTAGCCATCTTCTGTCATACTAAATAGGATCTTCCCATTTACACTGCTAACAGCTGAGCTAACCTCTTAAATATAGCTAAATATTATTAGTCATTATACAGAGAAATGTAACTTTTGCCACTTAGGGAATCTTTGTATTTATGGCTTTGAGAACAGAATTACCTGATTTCATCAGTTATTATCCACTAGCATATTCTTCACTTTCTATCTAGTGTTACTGGTTTATTATACTGACCTCATTTCCACTGTCACTGCAATTTAACTTCCATATTTATATTTCACAGATATTTTCTATAATTTAAAAAATTACAGCTACAGTATGAGAGCAGTAACAGTCACACAGTAAACTTTGCATTCAGATGATCGTCAGTGCTTGCAGTTTAAGGACTCAAGAGGAGACAACCTGAATAAAATCTGATTAAAGTGATAAAAATGGTCAGACAGAAAAATGAGAGGGAAGAACAGGGTTTGTGATATTAAAATCCTGGAAATTGTTTCTCCTGAAATCTTAAGTGTCAGAATTTCTTCAGCTGTGGTCCACAGATCTCTTGGAACAGAAAGGGAACTTGCTAAAATGTCCTTTTCTCCTCTAATGTAAAGTTATAGCCAGAAAGGTACAGAAACATTTTCCTAATATTATCTTGACTGTATTGGCAATTACTCTGTAGAATTGCTTAAGTAATGTAGAGAAAATCTTCTGTATCTATATGGCTGAGTAAAATAATCTCCCCATTAAATATTGGGCTGTAGTTAGAGTTCTATGAAGCATCGAGGAAGAGGTGTTTTTCTCCCAATTAATTATGAAAGCTTGTGAAAAGATGGTAAGACACATAGAATTATAGACATTTATTCACACAATCATACATACTTTGCCACCTAGCCAGATCCAGAGATTAGAGTCTACATAAATTCTTAAACTGAAAACAAATTGTTTCAAGCACATTTTTCCTGCTTACTACGGTGTTTACCATTCTATATCATATGCCAGTGTCAACAATTGGAAATGTATCTGCTGAAACTGAAGCCCAGGTCTGAATTACTTTTCTATTTTTTCATTAATTTTTAAAATGAAACTTTGTTTTCTCATTAGAAAAACACCACAAAATTAAGATTGTAGGTGTAGCCTCACACTTCATTGGGCTGGTGTACTGGGTCTGGCTGGGATGTTAACTTTCCCTGCAGCAGCCCATACAGTGCTGTGCTCTGCACTTGTAGCTAGAACAGCAGTGGTATCACACCAGTGTTGTGTCTGCTGCTGAGAAGTGCTGGCACAGCATCAGGACTCTCTCTGACCCTCCTAGGGGGTGGGCAAAAAGTGAGAAAGAAACATCAGCAGGGCAGCTGACCTAAACCAACCAAAGGGATATTCCATACCATATGATGTCACACTCAGCAATAAAAGGTGGAAAAAGGAAGAGGAGGGGAGGGGTGGGCTCTCGTTGCGAAACGTCTGTCCTCCTCCCGAACACTGGCTACGTGCGTTGAGGCCCTGCTTCAAGGACGTGGTCAAGCATCGCTCATTTGTGGGAAGTAGAGAGTAATTTCTTTCCTCTGCACTTCCACATAGCCTTTACTTGTTTTGTTTAGTTATTCCCTTTCCCCCCCCTCCCTTTTCCCCTTTCCCTTTTTTCCCTTTAGTTGAATTGTTTAATTAATAATAATATTTCCTTAATTATATATATATATATATATTTCCCATTTTTAATTAAATCATCCTTATCTCAACCCGTGAGTTGTTCTTTCCTTTACTTCTTCCCCTCCTCATCTGAGGAGGGGGAGTGAGAGAGCGGTTGTGGTGTTCAACTGCCTAGCACGGTAAAACCACCACAGCTGGTCAAACTGAATCTTTGGTCTAAATCACCTATGCTTCTGCATTCTATTTGGTTATAAGCTAACTTGGTTGATGGAGATCTATGGTATCAGAGATGACATTATTTCCTTTAAATGAGAAGAAGGATTATATATTCTTACCACTCTCCGTTTAAAGATCCTTGATTGCCTGAGCTAAAGACTGATTTGTTTTTCTGTTTGGTTTTGGAGACTATCTGACCTCAGGTGAGAAAGCAAGAACTTACATAGCATCAGCTAATTGCACAAGTCACAGTCACTGATGAGGCAGCTCAACGAATGGCTAAAGATTCTGAATGCTGAATCTCTTTATAGTCATAGGGCTACAAAAAGTCAGCATGAGGAAGATGAAGAAGATCCAGGCAGTTGCTTCACATGAAAGAAAGTTTAGAAATTCATCAGTTCACACCTCTGGAAGATTACCTGCATTTTCTTTTGAGTAAGTTTATAGAAAAGCATTTTTACAATTTTAACTCATTTGATTTAAGCTCTACTTCAAAAAATAATAATAATAAAAAAATATTTTAGGGCGTTTAATTCTTGCATTAATAAATTATTGGATGAGGATTAAACCAACCTAAATGCCTCCAGTTAGAGTCTAAAAACTCTGATTAGGTTTAGCTAAACTGGTGTGGTTTAACAACAGACTCCATCAAAGTGAAATGACACTCCACGATTTCTACTACCTTTCATGCCACCTCAGTTGTTGCTTTAGTAAATTGGTTCCATCTCTCTGGTTCAACTTTCCTCCTCTAGGGATGTAAGATATTCTTAAATACTACCCAACTTGGAATGTTACTGTAAATTATACCCTGTAAAACATTAGCTTTCCTCAAAATTCGTATCAGTAACAATACTATCTCTTAGAAGTGTCTATTACTGAAAAACAAACAAACAAACAAACAAACAACAACAAAAAAAAACAGGCTTACAACAAATGAACTCCCAGATGTGAATGAGATTGAAAGAGTCACTCATCTATCTATGCATCCCAAGTCCCCTTCACTTTCCATTACGATATATATTTTCAACTGCTGTTCAATTGCTTTGTTTTGGCCCTTTCTCTGTAAAGTGCTTTAATATATGTTTGTCTCAAAGTTATTTGGGCACAAAACATGTACTTTCCATAAAATTCTTACCACAGTAGTGAGAGAATGTTGTAATGGTGGCCAGTCAAATTACATATTGGCATTTAAGTCCAGTAGGATGAACGTATGACAGTCCCTGTAGAGAGGGAAATAGTCTTTTCCTGCTTGTTTCTGTTTCTGATTTTTTCTAAGATTCAATTGACTCCTCTTTTTGACTCCTCTTGGCCTTTTTTTTTTTTTTGTCCAAATTCAAGGAAGTACGGAAGAAGATATCTTTCCTCATTCTAAACAGAAATTACATAGTCATCTTTTTCTTGCAAGATGTGGAATAAAAAAAAAATGCTCCACAAAACAAAACAAAAATGCCCGTTCAAAAGAATATAAAAGTACATAATCAGTGAAGATGGACTTGTAAGAGGCTATTCCAGCAAACCATAGAAAATAAGGAGAAAAGATTTTTTAGTCCAAGAAATTTCACAGGTTTTCAGAGAGTTCTATTATCCACAGCTCAAAACTGAAATCTTACAAAATTAAATGAACCTAGCACTTTATTCAGAGTTCAGAAGCTCTTTGCGAGGCTGTATTTTTTTTCCCTCTTACTTTTTCCAAGGGTGATTTTAAAAAAAAAAAAATTTACATAAATATATATTACTGGCTAGACAACTGTATAAAAATCTTTTAAAATTTTCAACATCTTTTTATTATTATTATTTAAATTCTGTTTGTGATATGGTCATAACTAATTTTAACTTTAGATTTAACTTTATAAAAGTATGTTAATAACTTGGGTCAGACAAAATTGATTTGCCTGTCTAAAATCCTTGGTCTCTTCACTGGTGTTCAAATAGATGTGATTTGAGGCAATGGCACTAAAATAAATAAATAAATAAATAAAATAAATAAATTGACCTCTTCCCTCAAGAGTAACCACGAATTCAAGTCCAAGAGAGGATTTTTCTTCCAGGCTTAGTTCTACTATTCTGCCTGTCTGAGAGAGTAAAGACTTCACCTTACAATGTGGAAGTAAACTCCTTCTGCAGGCCACTGTGTACCTGGAAATAAGACTTCTCTCTCTATACAAACATGTCCTTTCTCACAGCAGCTACCCATTAGCCCTGCCTCCATCACATACTCATTCTGGTAATTCCCAGTTCTTAGTCATTTTAAACACAGCAACAAGCTCGTCTAAGCTCTTAAAAGACAGCTTATCCTTAAGTAACTTGGTGAAAAACTTCATGATTCATGTTTCAGAATAGATGCTATCAAGAAAAGAAATTGATGATTGAAACAATAAATAATTCTAGATTTGATGTGAGAATCTGGCTGATCTTTTTGATCTTCAGTACTCACTCTGCCAAAATACAGTGCTTGAGCAGCAAAGATATCTCATTGCAGCTGCTGAGGCAGGAGTCCAAGCCATACTCTCATAGTTTTGTACCCAAAGATGCTCTCAGTCAGCTCAGCTGAGAGTATTTGGCCTTTCAGCATAGACTGCCCACAAGATGCCCTTCTGTAGTCTCATTTATGAGAGACTTTTGGAAAATCTGTGTTGGTGATTCACCTACACTATGGAAGACCAACACAACTGTAGAAGGCTACAATTATTTAGAATAATCAGTCTTTGCTGAGAAAATCAAAAGAGATTATGAAAATTAACTGGGGAGAAAAGAGGGGAAAAAAATGAAAAGGGTACCTGAAACAGACCTGTAATTTTCCACAATGAAATTAGATAAATGAAATAGCAACACTGTCTGAGGGAGGTAGGTGAAGGATATGGAACCTTAGTATTGTGCCACTGACTCACTTTCCATGTGTCCTGGTCATGATGACAAGACACAACAGAGAAGAGGAACAGTCTTTCTTCAGTTGTAAAAATATCCAACCCTGAGTCCAGTCCAGAATAATGTTGTACCCAGTAATAAAAACTTGTATCTTCTGTATCTAAGCCGTAAAAGTCTACTATTGTAATTTCATATTTTCTAATGCACATATTCATACAACACCTAGTTAGGAGGGAGAAAGATGTCAGCCTGTTTTAAGCAGGAGAAAATTAAGTGTAGAAAGTCATTGAGATTTACCTGTGAGGACATCCAATGGTTTTCATTTGGTCTCTTTGCTTGGGTTTTCTTTTTGTAAAAACTACTCTTCCATTTCTGTCTGCCTAGTGGCAGAAGGAAATACAATGATTCACAACAGAGTAGAGTCTGCTAAAAGGTGAAGAACATTTTCCCTGAAGCTCAAGAAAGAATTGAAAGTAGGTCTCCCACATCTGCAGTGAATGCCCTAATTACAATTCACTTGCAGGAGTGGGGAGCATATAGGATCTTTTGATAGTGCTACATTTTTTATTAAATCAGCTAGTTCGGTGTCCTAAGACAAGCTCAAAATAAATCTACCATACCAGGTTCATTGGAGACATCAGCATAGTATATGGACTCCAGCTAGACCCGGAGATAAAAGAAATACCAAATCACTTCTGCTAAAATGATGGTACTTGTTATGTACAAAAGCAGAACTCTAGGCATTAGGGGAATTTTGCAAGTGAAAATGTTGTCATCCACAGATTTCCAAATACGTTGTAGTTCAGGGACCTAAATTTCACCTAAGTGCACCAATGTTGTAATCAAAATCCCTTCATGAATGGGTTCTAAATGACTTGAACGATGTATCACAGGAAGCCCTTGTTGGAACATGAGACTGGACTGAGTAACAAATTGCCATGTGTGCAACTAGATTCTTTTTCCTCCTGCTTTCTATTGAAGGAATTAAAGAATTATTAGAGGATCTTCAACGCATGCATTCAGTTTCATGTACTACTTTGAAGCACATACATTGTGGATGCCACAAAGTGGATGCCTTCCAAAGGAGAATCAAGACTGTAGTATTTTCTATCATTCATGAATAATCACTGCCAAAAATCTGGAATAATTTATCTCAGTAGACTCATCTCCATCTCGTCTTCCCTCCCATGATTAATTTTTCATTCCTCCTAAACTAATTGCTTGATTTTGGATGTAAATTTATCTTAATTCCATTGCTCATAGCAAATCTGAACATAAGTGAACCTTGACTCATCTCCGTATATCTGCCATGGTAGAGGGAAGAAGAATTAGACAAGAAGTCTAGAGGGGAAGTCAAAAAAGTTAAAAATATTGAGGTTGTGTTTCAAAAAAAAAAAATAGAGAATAAACCATATTGTTTATTTTGGATCTGATATTTTACTTAAAATAACAGACATACAGAATTCAACAGCAGTCCTGCATCTAAATAGTCAAAAACAATCTGTGTTGTTCTGTTCTATGGATTAGGTTTAGGTTCAGTGCTAGTTCTGAGAAATAATCATGCTAAAATGATTGTAGCAGCTTATTCTGCCAAAGATTTGCCCCAAATTTTCAGAGGCATTTGAGAATGAGAGTATACTGTTGTATGGACTATTTGGCAGAACTGCAGAGGAAGCCTGCATTCATGGATTACTAAGGAAGAAAGATATGGCATTACTTAATTACCTCTTTTGTTGTTTGGGTTGCCAGCTTCACTTTTCTGTCCTACTGGAACTCTAATACCATCTGTAGAGTTTGGTTTTCTGTGGAGGATCTTTGACACTGAAGGGTTCCAGTGTTATATCTCTCATTCTGAATAAAACTCTGCAACAGATGAACACCTACCTGAATTTGTTCTTTCCTTCATCCCCTCATAAGTCTTTGATTAGTCTACAACATATAATATACATTATAAATGTTATACATTATAAATGAAAAGGAAAAATAATTAAATCAATTGCTTTGTATTTGTCTTACACGCTTAGTGTTCAGAAACACTACATTCCTGAAAAATAAAACACACTTAACTCTTTTCTGCAAAATTTGAACAGTTTTGCTCACCAGCTTCATCATGTTGTGATGTCAGCAGCAAACCCTGCATTTCTGCCTTGCTATGAACACGACGACCTACTTTGCAATGTTGAGGCACTATATTCTCATGTACTAAAAACAGTATTTCCCCCACATAATTCAATATTTAATATACTGCAAAGGGTAAAAGTTAAACAAATATGAATATACATGATGACAAAATGGTAACACAGTGGGAGCTGGGGGAAAAGCTCTATCCTCAGCACACTGATTCTCTGGTGACGGCTGGGTGCTCCATGACAGAGCAGGAACTGATGTGAAGACATCACTTACAGTTGGGCATGACACAGAAGAGAGCACAAGGACGCAGACAAGAAAAGCTACCTGACAGGTAGTGAAGGCCTGCTGAGGTTTCCTCAGATGTTGCGGTACTAATTTGGCAAAGTAGCCCACTGCTCAAGAGCTCTGCATCTGTGGAAGGACCAGCCTATAGAGTACCAGTCTTGCAAGACTTATTGCCCTGGCTAATTGCATGAAGGAGGCAAACCACCTGCTGTGGATGTTGTGTGTATTTGTACAAACTGCTCCTCTCAATGCCTTTTCTGCAGTGTCAGCTTAACTGCTATAGGAGGATCAGTCTACTTTAAAACCAGGCCAGGGATCAAATTGAGCATCATTTGTAAAGGTGCCCAGGAATTTTGCTATCTCAGCTCTGCCTAGTCCCCTGCAGTTCCCAGTGCTGGCGACTCTGGAGATTTTAATGTGAACCTTATATTACTTCAGTGCAATCAGAACGAAATATTTTGGAAATGTTCATTTGGTGAAAAATTCTTGATTTGCACTTATTTCAGTTTGGAGTAAATCCATATTTTAAGTTCTTGGAATTTTCTGTAGGAAACACTATTTCTCAACCAACTCTACTCCAGACAGTAAGACAAGGCTGGTTGGTGGCAGAGCACATAGGAGCTTCTGTGTCACCGTCTTTTAGTTTTCCTTTAGACAAATTGAAATTTGCCAGGACTATAATAAGAAGACTCACTTACTTCAAACAAACCATAGACTTCCAGGTCTTATAGCTCTCAGCCATTTCCAGTCTTTGAATTTGCTAGAGGCAATCTCTGTTCTACTTCATTGTACATAACAGCTCCACAACATTTACAGAGATAAACCACAAAATCTTGTGGTTTCTCTTTCTTCATTCTTTAAAAACAGAGTTGTCGTTTTGGGTTTGGTTGATCCTACAACATATTCACAAGTAAGCTGAAATGTTTCCAAGAATGCCAAGTAATTACAAAAGTCATTTGGTAGATTCATGATAGGTTCTAAACCAAACAAGGAAGTTTTTATTTAAGATTAACTTTACCCAGGTTGATGCTGGTGATATGTTGCATTCTTGAGGTCTTTTGGGATGAAGGCACTAAGCAACTGGAACAATTATATGCAGTATAGAAATATCTGCTTTACATGTAGATTGGCAGATATTGTTTTCTCATGTCTGAATATATTTCTCCATACTGGTTCAGCTCATAACTTATTATGAACATTTTTTATTCTTTCTTGCTAGCATATGTCTCCTTTTATCTCATCCATTACTGGCACATGTATCCTCACAACATAATACCATAGCGGCCATTTTAGTATAACAGATGGGCAAGAGGATTATTTGTCTTGATACTTCACTCAGAAACCACGTTTTGTTTATATTTTGTATTGACATTAGAAAGCTTTTCAACCAATGCGGTTTTTCTTCTGGGTTAATTTAATTTTATTTTTTAGTGATCCAAAAAGGCATACACTTTTTTTTTCTACTTCAAGAACAGGATGATAGCACTGCCTGGGGGTTACCCGTAGCAGTATGCTAACTTCTAATGCAAATCAAACACAAAGGCTGATGAAGAAGAGATGCAAAATTGCTACTGTGCCACTGGAAATAAAACTTAAACATGAAATTCAAAGGCTACATACTTGATAATGCCAAAAGAAAAGAAAAGAAAAAAAAACTATCAGAAAGAAAAGTTATCAAAAATAAATAAAATAAAATAAAATAAAATAAAATAAAATAAAATAAAATAAAATAAAATAAAATAAAGAAAGAAGGAAGGAAAGAAGGAAAGAAAGAAGGAGAGAAGGAAAGAGAGAAGGAGAGAGGGAAAGAAGGAGAGAAGGAGAGAAAGAAAAAGAAAGAAAGAAAGAAAGAAAGAAAGAAAGAAAGAAAGAAAGAAAGAAAGAAAGAAAGAAAGAAAGAAAGAAAGAAA
>NW_023303325.1:0-1221 GCF_011077185.1 Oxyura jamaicensis | reverse complement strand
TTTGGGTGGATTTGGGGGCATTTTGGGGTATTTTGGGAGGATTTTGGGGAATTTGGGGGTATTTTGGTGCATTTTGGGCGTATTTTGGGGGGATTTGTGGGCATTTTGGGGTTTTGGGGGTGAATTTTGGGGCATTCTGGGTGGAATTGGGGACATTTGGGGGATTTGGGGGCATTTTGGGTGGATTTGGGGGTATTTTGGTGCATTTTGGGGTATTTGGGGGGGATTTTGGTGCATTTTGGGGATATTTGGGGGGTATTTGGGGGCATTTTGGGGCATTTTGTGGGTATTTTGGTGCATTTTGGGGTATTTTGGGGGGATTTGTGGGCATTTGGGGGGGATTTTGGGGGATTTGGGGGCATTTTGGGTCCTACCGGTGCAGGCGGTGACGCTGTGCAGCAGCAGGGGGTACTTGGTGAGCCGCTGCATCTCGGTGGGGATGATGTCCTTCAGCTGCAGCCGCCGGCACCGCGCCTGGCTCTCCGCCTCCTGCGGGGACATTCGGGGACATTCAGAGACATTTTGGGGACATTTGGGGACATTCGGGGACATTCAGAGACATTTTGGGGACATTCGGGGACATTTTGGGGGCCTTTTGGGGGCATTTGGGGACATTCAGGGACATTTTGGGGGCATTTGGGGACATTCAAGGACATTCGGACACATTTGGGGACGTTTTGGGGACATTTTGGGACATTTTGAGACATTTTGGGGGGCATCTGGGGACATTCGGGGACGTTTGGGGACCCTGGGGGACCCCAAAAGTGGTGGGGGGACCCTGGGGACCCTGGGGACATTGGGGACCCCCTGGGGTGCTGGGGACATTGGGGGGCCCTGGGGACCTTGAGGACCCCCTGGGGACCCTGGGGACTCCCTGAGGGCTTTGGGGACCCCCTGGGGGCCTTGGAGGGACCCCAAAAGCGTTGGAGGGACCCTGGGGACATCGGGGACCCCCTGGGGTGCTGGGGACATTGGGGGGCCCTGGGGACCTTGGGGACCCCGAGGGTTTTGGGGACCCCCCCCCGGGTTTGGGGGCCCCCCGCCGGGTTCTTGTCCCCCCCCGGGTTTCGGGGACCCCCCCCAGATTTCGGGGACCCCCCCCGGATTTCGGGGACCCCCCCCCGGGTTTCGGGGACCACCCCCAGATTTCGGGGACCCCCTGAGGGTTTCAGGGACCCCCCCGGGTTTCACCCTCCCCCCCTGCAGGTTTCATGTTCCCCC
>NW_023303324.1:0-1618 GCF_011077185.1 Oxyura jamaicensis | reverse complement strand
ATGGCGCTCGCGGCCGCCCGGGACCCGCCGCGCCCCGCGCTCAGCGCCGCCCGGCCGCCGAGCCCGCCATCTTCCCGACAGCCCCCGCGGCGCCGGGGGAACGCCCCCCGCGCGGCGCGCACTTCCGGGGCGGGGCCGGGCGGGGTAGGCGCGGAGCGCTGAGCCTCAGCCAATCAGCGAGGGTGCCGGGGAGGGGCGGGGCCAGCTCCGACGGCGCAGGCGCGTTTGGGGCCTGCGGAACGCGTGGACCGAGGCGGGGGCCCCGCGCCGCCGGCTGCCGGGGAGGGCCCGCGCGGGGGGCGTGGCGCCACATAGAGGCGTGGCCTCCACGCGGGGGCGTGGTCTCACAGGAGGGCGTGGCCTCATAGACAGGCGCTGCCCGAATGGGGGCGTGGCCTTCCCGGAGGGGCGTGGCCTCCCGCCTCCCCCCTCCCCCCGCCCCCCCCCCCCCCCGCCCCCCCCGCCCCTCCCCTTTTTTTTCCTTTTTAATCTTAAAAGAAGCGCGGGGCAGCACACGCGCCCCCGGCCGGGAGCCCGCGCGTGCAGACACCCCCCGGGGGCCGCCGGCCCCGCTGCCCCTTGGTGCCTGGCACCTCACGGCGCCCGGCCCCGGCCCGAAGGGCGCAGCGCTGGGAGGCTCAGGCTGGCAGCGGGGGCCGGGGGCGCCCCAGGACCCCCCTCCCCGTTCCACCCCCGCCCCCTGGCAGCGCCGCGCGCCCCAGCAGCAGAGCGCTTCGCCCCGTGCCGGGTAAGGGTCCGGTGCCGGCAGTGCCGGGCTGCGTGTCCGTGCGCCCCTCCAGTGGGGCGGGGGCCAGGCCTGAGCACGGGGCTGCTGCGGCTCCTCCAGGCCTGCCGAGTCCCGCAGCCCCCAGGGATGGCTGGGCTGCAGTCGGTGGCCCAGGCTCCCCTCGAGTTCGGGAGCGGCGGGTGACGTCCCCCCGGCCCCACGGTGATCCGGGCGGGAGCAGCGCTATCTGCGGTACATGGTGAAGGCCATGAAGCTGAAGAGCAGGGTGAGGCCGGCCAGGAAGGTGGTGGCGGTGGCGGTGAAGACGTGGCGGTACTGCAGCTGGAAGTACCAGAGCACGGCCAGCATCAGCACGAAGAGCGGCAGCATCAGGCTGCCCACGTTGAGGGCGGCGTGCACGGGGTCGGCGGAGGCGTGGGGGCCGGCGGGCGCGGGGGCCGGGCTGTGCTGGGAGATGTGGCAGTGCAGGACGCTGTTGTGGGTGAGGTGCAGGGCGGCCAGGCTCTGGGCATCGTCACGCAGCAGCTGGCCCTGGTAGATCAGCCGCACTTGCTGCTCCTGCCCCGGGAAGTAGGCCCTGGGGGGCACAACGGGGGGGGCGCGACAGGGGTCACGCTCCTGCCAGCGCGGTCCCCGCGCCCACCCCCTGCCGCGGCGCCCCAGGGACCGTCCGGCCCCGCCGCGTCCCGGCACCGAGGGGACGTCCCCGGGGCGGCGCCTGCCCCGCGCTCACCTCTTGAGGGCCCCCACGGTGTCTCCGGGGCGCACCCGGGCCAGGCGCTCGGTGTCGTTGAGGAACTTGAGGCGCAGCACCATGCCGGGCTCCCCGGGGCCGTCCCCCTCCTCGCCGCCGGGGCCCTGCCGCGCGGC
>NW_023303323.1:0-1143 GCF_011077185.1 Oxyura jamaicensis | reverse complement strand
AGCCAAGCACGGAGAGCGGTATCAGGCTAATTAAGAAAAGCCATCTCGGAAGAGACCAAACCCAGGACTGGGCCAAGGATTGGGCCCAAATATACCAAGAATAAAGTGTCACTTCAAATACCTGATACTCCCATCAAGTCAGTGGACTGGACATGGTTCTTCAGGTGTAGCCTCTCCCAGTCTTTGGAAAGGAAAGGAATCACATTGAGATGCTGGCAATGCTTCTCCTATTGCAGACTGACAAAGAGCGATTGCCAGTTAAAACTGAGGCCAAAACCTTGTTGAGTACCTCAGACATCTCCATGTCTCTTGTCACCGGTTCTCTTGTCTTATTTAGTGGTGGGCTTGGTGTGTGCATTGTCTTTAATCTCCCATTTCTCACCAACGTATCTGTAGAAGCCCTTCTTATCATTCCTCACCTTCCTTGCCAAAGTCACCTCCTAGGGCACTTTGGAGAGCATTGGTGGCCCAGGGCCTTTTGTGAAGAGCTGCTTTCCAGCTGGGCACTCCCAGCTTGCCCTGCAGCCTCTTGTCGATCCTTCCCAGGGGCAGGACATTGTGCTTCCCCTTGTTGGATTGCATGAGGTTCCTGTCAGCCTGTAGAGGTGACAACAGCAGAGCAGGAGGATGTGTCCTGAAGGAAGCTGCAGCCTCTGGAGTGGCCCCACAGGATCTGGCTCTTGGAAGTGCAGCCTACGGAGAGGAGCCCATGCCAGCACTGTTCTTGAGAAACTGCCATTTATGGGAAGCCAGAAAGAACTATGCATTGGAGAAATGCTGCTGTGGATTAGAACAGCTATAGGTGTCTGCAGACGACCGATAAATTCCAAAACAGAGGAGAAGAAGGAAGGAGGAGTTGTAATTAACTGTAAAGTTGTGGTTGTCAGGGTGTTCCCCCATTCAAGGGCCATGTCAGCCCCTTATCCTGAATATGTTTCAATGGGGAATCCGGGTTTATAGAAGATGCAAAAAGATGCAAGGCCAGGCAGAGCCTTTCCTGATCAGAAGAGGCCTGAGTCTCTTGTAAGCCTTGCTGCTGCCAAATGACCCAGTTTCCAATTGCCCAACCATGCCCTCATACCTCCCTAGACAGTGTCTTTATTTTTCCCTTTTAGCTGCATGTCCTTGCACATGCCCCTTTAC
>NW_023303322.1:0-1452 GCF_011077185.1 Oxyura jamaicensis | reverse complement strand
TGCCGGGAGGTGTGGCCGTGCCGGGAGGTGTGGCCGTACCGGGGAGGGCGGGGCCGTGCCGGGGGCGGGGCCGGCGCGGGGGCTGCCGGGAGGCGCGGCGGCGGCCGGGCGGTGCGGGCCGGAGCGGGGCGCGGCGCGATGCAGAAATACGAGAAACTGGAGAAGATCGGGGAAGGTGCGGGGGGAACGGGCGGGGATGGGCAGGTCCCGGTGCCGGTGCCGGTGCCGGCCCCGGTGCCGGCCCCGGGCTCGGCCCCGGTGGCGGCGCGGCGGTGACCGTGCTGCCCGCAGGCACCTACGGGACCGTGTTCAAGGCCAAGAACCGGGAGACGCACGAGATCGTGGCACTGAAGCGGGTGCGGCTGGACGACGACGATGAGGTGAGGGGGCCGGGGCCGGGCCGGCCGTACCGGGCGGTCCCGTGCCATCCCGACCCGTGCTGAGCGGTGCCGTGCCGGGCTGAGCCATCCCGAGCCGTGCCGGGCTGATCCAAGCCGTGCCATACCGCTCTGAGCCGTACCGGGCGGTCCCATGCCATACCGAGCCGTGCTGGGCTGAGCTGTGTCGTACCGAGCAGTCCCGTGCCATCCCGAGCCGTGCTGGGCTGAGCCGTGCTGTACCGGGTGGTCCCGTGCCATCCCGAGCCGTGCCGAGCGGTCCCGGGCCACGCTGGGCCATACCAAGCAGTCCCGGGCCATACCGAGCCGTGCTGGGCCGGGCCGGGCCATACCGGGTGGTCCCGTGCCGTGCCGTACCGTGCCGCACCGTGCCGTACCGTGCCGTACCGACGCGGTGCCTGGTGCCCGCAGGGCGTGCCCAGCTCGGCGCTGCGGGAGATCTGCCTGCTGAAGGAGCTGAAGCACAAGAACATCGTCAGGTGAGGACGGCCCGGCCCCGCGGGGCGCGCGTGTCCCCCGGGAGCCGGTGCGAGGTGCCGCCGTCCCCGCAGGCTGCACGACGTGCTGCACAGCGACAAGAAGCTGACGCTGGTCTTCGAGTTCTGCGACCAGGTGAGCGCCCGGCGCGTGCCGCACGCGGCCCCCGGCCCCCGCCGCGCCCTGACGCCGCCGCTGCCTCCCCGCCAGGACCTGAAGAAGTACTTCGACAGCTGCAACGGGGACCTGGACCCCGAGATCGTCAAGGTGGGGCCCCGGGGAGCAGGAGGTGCCCGGTGCGGCGGTGCCGGGCGGGCGCGTCGCGCTCACGGCCGCGCTCTGTCCCGCAGTCCTTCATGTACCAGCTGCTGAAGGGCCTCGCCTTCTGCCACAGCCGCAACGTCCTGCACAGGGACCTCAAGCCCCAGAACCTGCTCATCAACAGGGTGAGCCCGGGGGGGGTCCTGTGGGGGTCCCTCTGGGCTCATTCGGGGCAGGGGGGTGCGGAGCAGCGGCTGCTGCCGGGCACGGGGCTGCGTGACCCCGCTGAGCCGGAGCTCTCTCCGCAGAACGGGGA
>NW_023303321.1:0-1035 GCF_011077185.1 Oxyura jamaicensis | reverse complement strand
AAAGAAAGAAAGAAAGAAAGAAAGAAAGAAAGAAAGAAAGGAGAAAGCTTTTCTCTCCTGTTTCTTTTTCTCTTTGGGACATTATTAATAATTATGATCACTGCTGTTACAGTAATGCTTGGGTCCCCAGTTGCATTACAATGTCTTAATAACTCTCTGAGCCTCTTGCTCATTCCCCAGACAGCCAGAACGTCAGGCCTGCTGTATGTACCTAACCCACTTTGGCTTCAGGGAGGAGCCAGCAGCAGAATGTGGTTCCAGTGCTGCAGCTGGGTCACAGGTGTGGGCCCTCTGTGCTTTGCAAGCTCTTTTTGAAATTCATGAAAGAATCCACAGAAGTGTATGTCCATGCAGACCAGATTTCCCCAAAGCACTGTTAAAAATACCCTTGCCCGTGCATTTCCTTTGGTGACATAAGAACGACTTGGATGGGTCTGGAATGTCCTATGTTCATACTCCTGAATGTTCATTCTAGCTTATCCTCTTTATTCACAATTCTCTTTCCTGTAACTTTTAATTGTGTGACCTGTGAAAGATTACATCTTGCTATATCTTACAAGAAAATATAAGATGTGTTTGGTATTAAATTGATACATGGATACTACAGAACACTATGCAGAATATTTTGTACTGCTTTATAGTGCATCTATCAGGTTTATATCACAAATAGAGTTGAGATATATGGATAGGTTGCTTCTGCTGTATGTGCATTGTACACATGCAGCTATAGATAACACATAAATAAATGATAACGTTATTAGAAATATGATGTGAACTACACTTAAGAAAAATAACTTCTCCTTTGTATCTGTTTATATTAAAACTGCTCTGGAAATGTAGCAGAAGAGTAAGCAGAATGAGATGTTTCATTTTTGAGGGGGGTCTGCAGACCTCGTAGGCCTGTCAACACAAAATGTGTCTTTCCCATCAGTTCCTGAGCCGGATCCAGAAGGGACAGAATCCCTTGTAATAATGTAAAAGATTCTAGGTAAAGTAAAGTAAAGTAAAGTAAAGTAAAGTAAAGTAAAGTAAAGT
>NW_023303320.1:0-7098 GCF_011077185.1 Oxyura jamaicensis | reverse complement strand
TCCTCTCCTCTTTCCTCTCCTCTTTCCTCTCCTCTTTCCTCTCCTCTTTCCTCTCCTCTTTCCTCTCCCTTCCCTTCCCTTCCCTTCCCTTCCCTTCCCTTCCCTTCCCTTTCCCTTCCCTTTCCCTTTCTTTTCCTCTTTCCCTGTTGCAATTGAATCAGAATACTCTAAGTTTTGTTTTGTTTTGGCTTAGAAGTGCTTCTGTAATTGGTTTCTAGAGCTTTCTTGATTTGACCTAATTGGACATTTTGGAAGGTCGCCAATGTACAGACTAGGATTTTGCCAGTTTTCTGTCAATGATTAATAAAGCTCATTTGAAGGATCAATTAGAGTTCCAAAAAGAAGATTTTGAACTGGAATTGTTATGAAAGCAATGAGTGCTATTTTATTAATGGGCATTCTCAACATTGAAGGATGAAATATGGCACTGCAATGAACTGTAAATATACATTTCTTTCCAGAGAATCCCCTCCCTTCAGGTGATTATTACATTTAATTCCATGGGCAGGATTGAGAAAAAGTTTCATTTTGCTTCATAATGTCATTTTTGGCAAAATTCAAATTGTTGTTTTTAAAAAATCATTAGACCACTAAAAAGTAGTTTTAACAGGAAAGATTTCTTCAGAGGTTTATTTGCTCTTTATGGTGCTAAAAGTGTAAGTGCCAGCTTTCTAAAAGTCTTTAGAAAGAAGAAGTAATGGCTACTGATATGTCTGAAGGACTACTGAATTTAAAGAAGTGAAATGATGTGTGCAGAGGGACGAAAATCAGGCAGTATATACAGTCATCAGTTTCTAATCATCCTCAGCTCCTCCTTGAGCTCCCATTTTTATAAAGATAATTAAAAAGCAAAGTGCAAGTTGTTCAGCCTGTTTTGGCACATCTCTAATTTGTTCATTTCCCCGGTACATGGGTATAGATTTGATGGAAAGTTTTTTTTGTTTGTTTGTTTTTTTGTTTGTTTGTTTGTTTTTCTGAAGGCTGACACTAGTGGATAAGTTAACAAGGAGGAGGTTCCCACATGCTGGAATTAGCTACTTATCTGTCTCATCCATTGCTTGTTTGTTCATGTTTTGCTCATTCAGATGTATCCTAAAGAAAAGAGATTTCCAGTTATTAGGGTAGCTCCCGTTTCTCATTTGTTCCAGGAGTTCATAGCCGTGGGTCTGAGCGCACCAGGCAGGATCTGTAGGTGTTTACATACTACATGTCATTCAGATCATAATTAGATTTTAAATTTTAATGTTACTGGGTTTTGGCTGACCAGGTAACTATGAAAAGCGTGTCCTCCAATTACATTTATGCTCTTTTCTGCACGGTGAATTTGGAGTGGAAATGATTATGTCTGTGATTTTTTCATGTCTCCTTGGTGCCGCTGTTCAGGTGGTGGTTACTACCAGCAGATGCATACACAGACTGCTGTGTGATGTGTTGCTGTACTTACTCTTTAGGAGTAAAACCTAAGCCTTCACTGAAGTACTTTCCTCTTCAAAGACTGATGCACATTTGGTAACACTGCCACTCTGCTTCAGCGAGCTTATGCTGTGTGAGGTCACTTGAACAGCCAGAGCTTTCACTCAGGTAGGACTCCTCCTTGGCTGGTTCTGCTGAGAGATTTTTCATGCTGTCCTCCAAAGCATCTCTGGGGATTCCTGGCAGATCAGGTGTTCTAGGGGAAGGCACTGCTTCCTTTTTCAGACACTATTAGCATAAGTATCACAACGTGAAGCCCATAATCACACTCAGAAGACGCTTTCCTCTTGTAAATCAGGCAAATCTTGCTTAAATTGGCATTTACTGAAATAGGACTGTTGGAACGGTACCAGTTCTACATATTACACCGAGCAGGTATATATACTACACTATGTGCTGCGCTTGCAGTAGAAAATGGCAAGAGGCATTCTAAAATAGCAGAATTACAGTACTATACAATGACAGCATTTCTGCTAGCACCATGGTCATATTTCTTTTCCACACCTTTGAGGAGAACTTGGAAAGCAAAATGCTTCAATGAAAACTACATGCCTGAATTATTCAAAAAATCCAACTGTGACTGGATTGGGGATGAAAAAGTAAACTGAGCTCATGCATTCCATGTTTTAGGCCTGCTGAAGTAAAGCTTAGAAAAAGACCGCTAAAGCAAGAGATGGAGAATGAAACAGATGATAGTGCAGTGTTTTACGTTTTCACTTACTGAAATGAGTAGATGTCCTGATTTTCTCCAGAGAAGAGATACCAGGCTTCTAAGTTCTCTTATGAGTTTAGCAGAAAGGCTGAGTCTAGATTTCTAGTTTTTATCACTTTACTCCATTTCCTGGCATCTGTATGTTTCTTGCTAAGTGTTCCATAGTAATGCTCAATTACGAATAGCGCATTGATTTAGAATATTAGCTGCACAATCCATCAATTAATCCCCCCCACACCTGGTAGTTGAGGTCCGTATGGTCTTAGATGAGGAATGAGAGAACTTGCTAAGCTCTTGCTTCTGTCAGGCCTCCAAAATCAAACCTCTACCCAGCGGGTTTTAGCTTTCCCTCAAAGTAACCCAGTTATAATTATTGCAACTGCAGGAGCCCTTCCAAGCCCTAATCTTTTAACTGAAACCACAGTGGTTTGGGACAAAAGATCTGCTTTCAATAGGACTTCTGGCCATCTTTCCACTTTACCTTCTTACAGAGCTGCATTCATGCGTGCTTTCATTGGTCTTGAAGATGTGCCTTACACACTGCTGAAAGGGAGCCGTATGGAAAGCTTTGGTGGTGTCACACCCATTTCAAACTGGAGACTTTTCTTCAGGTCAGCTAAATGCTGTTTCTTCTCACCTGACAGGATGTCCTCACTACTGTCCCAATCTAATCCTTTGTCTGTTCCACTCAATATGAAGGGCGAGCTACACATCTGAGCTAATGAGCCTGTCATTTGTCATCTACTTTTGCAAATTAATATTAATTTATTAGTACAGCTTCTGCTGTGTATTTTTATGAAATCACAACTAGGCCCACTGTCATTTTTGTGAGATTGGGAGTCATAAGAATTGTTATCACAGGTGGCAGCACAAGAATGACCTTGATTATTTTTCCAGAAGATAAGAAGGATGAATGACCATTTTTGTTTACTCAGTAGCCCTTCTAGCCCAGTCGCCTGTGACTGTCGCTGACAAGTAGAGGATCTTCACTGTAAGACTGGAAGAAATAGGATAAGTGTAGAATTTCCTAACTCCTGGCAGTCAGAGGTTATGGGAATTTCCTGAGCCAGAGATTTCACTGGATTGCATCATCATGTTTACTAGCCATTGATAGACTTATTGACCATAAATTGTCTGGTCTGTTTTGAACTTTTTGGAACCTCCACATCATCCTTTGATGACAGTCCAAATAGCCTTTTTTAGTAAAACAGTTTTTGCAATAAAAAAAAGAGAATATGCACAAGTTCCTATTTAGTCTGGAAGCCTGCTTCAGTGTAGGAGGGCTCAGACTGCCTTCCCAAATACTTTGTTGTTGCAGTTTAGAAACACAGATCTTAAAAATTTTTGGTGATAACTTAATCTTGCTGTTTTTCTTTCCATGCAGATTTTTCTGCCCTTGTTCATTTGGTTTTGTGGACTAAGCATTAATATCCTGTGTGCCACGTGCATCCCTGCATAGCTTGAAAAAAATCCCTTCCTGGATTTTTCATGCAAAATCAAATATGGATATTTGTTGAAATGTGTGGTGATGTGAACCATATATTGGAGGTTAGATTGTGCCTCTAGGTTTGTTTCTTTCACTTGCTTTCTTCCGTGTTATTCATTTTTCTTTTCTGTTTGCCTGGATTTTCTTACGTCTCTTCTCTCCTCACACATCTGCTGTGGTTGCCTTTGAATTCTGATGATAGAATGGAATTGGATGTCTGTGCAAAAACAAAGTATTATTTCATTAGGTTATTTTTAGGCTCCCCAGAAGTTCTGAAACGTAGATTACACTGTATGGTAAACTGTAAATCGAAGATGGAAAGAGTTACAGTTAAACAATATATAGCATTCGTGGTTTAATATTGAATTCTTGCAGTAAATGGATATTTGCCCCACACAAAGACTATAGGATGTTGGCCAAATACCTTTCGTTACCAATAAAATGTTTCAGCCTTTCATGGCATTTAGAGCAGACTGGCTTCAGCTATCACTAATAATAAATGGAAGTTAATCTAAAGTCATTGTATTCATGTTCTACCTGGTGGTTTTGATGTATGTATAACCATTGGTCATTCGTGGTTTAAAGAGGGACCCACAAAGGATGCTTTTAGTTGTGCTGAGTCACTGAGTCACTAGTCCAAAATGTGAATTATGCTTCCCTGATTTCCACATTCACTGTAAGGTTTTTAAAATGAAACATTTTGGATTTTCTTTGCCAAAAGGTAAGGTTCTCATTTAATCAGAAGACTTCACAGCAATCTTAAATTACTGACACTCTGGGCTGCTGTACCATAACTGACCTTGTCTTCAAACTCCATTTTCTCACGCACTGTGGTGCATGCTATTTCAGAGGCTTGAGGAAATGAGAGGCATGGAAAATTGCAAATAATAGAAAAAAAAAATGAATGTTTTGTAAGACCCTTCTTGAGCAAGTGATTAAGGGCTCCTCTGTCCAGCAGATAATGGTGGCCATGTGATTCAGCTGCTGTCTTGTTCTATTGGTCTGTGCTATCTGCCTGCTGGCGGATAAGCAAATAAGTGGCTGCCCCCCTAAAACCAACCAACCAAACCAAAAAACCAACAAAACAAAACAGTTGAGGTTTTTATTACTTCCAAGAAAGACAAATCAATATGTATATGAACGGATTTGCTAAGCAGCCAATATAAATTCAAAGATGAATAGGGCAAAGCAAGCAAATAACCAGAAAGAAGGAAACCTGCAAGTTGATGGTAGATTCAAGACATCCTTTGCTGTTAGAAAGTCCAGCTGAACTAAAGTTCTCCTCTGCCTGCCCAGCCCCAATGCATTGGTTTTGGAAGCCAAGCAAAAAATACTTAGGAGAAAAATTATATAGGAATAAAAAGCTGAAATCCACCAAGGTACCGAGTTCTTTATATTAAAATGCAAAAGAAAAAATACTGTTTTATTGAGAAGAGCCTCATGCCTTGAAAGACAGCAGATACTCTTTGTATCTACGTATTTTGTTATACATGACCCTGCTCCAGCTTTTGGTCATTTACAGAAGTCAGTGTTAGCTTGTGTTTATGTTGAAGGAAGTTTCTGCCTCTTGTATTTGGGAACAAACTCATGACCCTTAGGTAACTGATGCACTGCGAGAAAAATGGCTACGACCATTTTTAGTCACAACATCACAGAGAGCTTAGGGTCCTCGATCACCTAAATCTGGGGCTCTCAGCTTCACTGGCACCCAGACCACACGGCTGCACTGCCCTATGTCCAACCTCTTTGTCACTGAAATGCCACTGGGTCCCCTTCCATCGCTTCCCCCACTCCTGCCCTATTGTGTGTGAGGGTCTTTCAGTCAACGTGGAGTAACGTCCTCTGGCCAGGCAGGTGGAACAGCCACGGCCGAGCGAGGAACCAGGAGTAAAGATGTCCTGGTGCTGAGATGCAAAGTCAGAGGCTGGCGGGGCACTTTGAGACACTGACGCATCCCTTCCTGACCATGTTTTGTCTTTCGCGGGGAGCACTAGAAGGCATTACAACGTTGTGCCTGTCGGGTGTCTGCGAGCACTTGCCGTTGCCGTCAGTGGATGGTGGTGTGGAGCGGTTTGTGTGATGGGGACGATGACACAACTCAGGGCTCGCGTTGTCACCGTCACATGACGCCGTGTCCCCACATTTCAGTCATTTCAGAGCAGTGCATCACCACCCCACTGGCTCGTTGTGTGCTCTGTGTTTAGCAGCACGTATTTATGACATGGTGAGCGAAGAATGAAGTTTAACTCATGTCCTTAACTAACCCTTAAGTGAGGGATTAACTGCCTACTGCATTCTTCTACCAAGTATTAATCACTTAGCATTATTTTCATTTTTTTAAAAGTCTTTTGTTTCCGTAGTATGTCAGTACACAGTTTGGTTTGAAATCACGGGTGTTCAGGGGCTGCTGAAACATTAGTCATGGCGTTACTGCTGTCGGGCTGACAAGGGACCTGTTGTGTTATGGCTTTGGGTGACGGAAAAACTGCATGCCGATGGGCTGCAGTTCAGTTATCGACGTTCACTCCTTCTTCACAAACCTGTCTCCTGGCTGTGCTGGAGTTAAAAAATAATTACAAGTTTTTCAAAGGATCACCCACATACACATGGTATGAGAGTTCTTTTCTTTGTTGGTTTCATTTTATTTGTACATGACTCACTCTTGGCAAAATGAGTGAGCCTCATGAGCCTGTAAAAATTCTGTTTGGATTAAATGATTTGCATTAAATGATTTATAACTGCAAGAAGGGTTTAATATTCCTGTAATTCCTCAAGGAAAAACAAACTGATCTTATTCTTTCAAGTAGCTATTGCTATCACGCCTGTGCCTTCAGCCGCCATCTTCCTTCCAAGTCGATAGCCGCTGACGGGACCCTAGGTATTTCCCCTTCCCTTCACCACCTCACGAATTACGGACCAGTCAGTGGTGGGGATGCGCTGCCGTCTTCTTCCTAGCACATCCTTCTGAGTGTGACCACAGGCCAGAGAACGTATGGCTACCCCACACTTGCCACCAGCAAGATGAAATCTTTCGGTGACACGTTCCAGAGACCCAAACACCCCAGTTGTCTGGCCAGGGCCCGTCAACCCTCTGCTTCCCTGCCAGCACCCAGGTGCCTCACTCATCCCTGCGCGCTCCCTGTGGGGCTGGCTCCCCAAGCCCAGAGACGGCAGGACAGCCGCTGGCAGGCTGCGCTGCCTTCAGCCTCAGGTCGCACGGAGCCCTCCTCCTCCCCCTCTTCCTCCACCTCCTCCTCCTCCTCCTCCTCCTCGCCGTGCGCCCGGCCGCCACGGCGGGATTTTCCCCTCGGCAGCCCCGCGGGTGCCCCCGCAGCCCCGCTAAGCGGCGTTGCGTAAGGCCGGGCCGCAGGGCGCCGCGGGCCGGCGGAGGCGCGGCGAGGCGAGGCGGCGGCTGCGGCCGGAGGTG
>NW_023303319.1:0-1066 GCF_011077185.1 Oxyura jamaicensis | reverse complement strand
CCCAGTACTTTTGTTAGGAGAAGGATGTTCGTGGGTGCTCAGAGAGTGGGTGATGTGTGGGAAGCCAGGTTGTTGAAGGCTGCTTGTCTTTTGGCTAATTGGAGAAGGCTGCCATTAAGTCATAATCCATGTTTCTTTGCTTTTTAACTCTTTTCTGTTTCACAGAGGTGTGTTTCTGACAACACAGGAGTGGATACCCCCTCAACAGAGGTAAGTATCTGGAGGTCTGAATTTAAAGATTTAAAAAAACAATGTAAATTTAAGGCTATTTAGGAATAAGTCAGAAGCCAGGATGGATGCAATATAATGCCTTCCTTTCTTCTTCATGTCTCAAGTACCAGACAGGAGACTTTGTCCAAGACAGACACTGAAGAGCATGGAGTTGACTCAGAGTGTATATTCTGAAGATGCTTGGAGAGCAAGTGATGAATGGACAGGCACATTCTAAAGGTCCACTCTGATGGAGGCTTTTTTTTTAAGAACAATGAGGCACTGCTGCCTGGACACTGGTCTTGCAGCTGATCAACAAACCAGTTCGTTGTCAGAGGGAGAGGAGGTCTGTGTCACTCTGCGTTTGGAAAGGATGCACTTGGAACTGTTCTCGAGACCCGGTCTGTTATGCCTGGCTGCGCGAGTCCTCCCCGACGTGTTTCCCAGTCCTTTGCAAACTGGTACCCGTGGAACCATCCCTGTCGTGTTTTACAGCAATAAGGAATTGCCAGTAGAGTGGTATTACTGGGCAAGCGAGCACCGGACTGTGTCCCTCCTGCACTAATCGCTTGGGTCGTCAGCCTTCGCGGCGGCCCGAGCCTCGCCGTTTGATCAGGATGTCACTGAAACCCTGTCACACACGTATTTAGGTTGTATTTCTATGTGGTGTTGAATTTGAATTTCTACATGAATAATATAAATTATACTTTGCGTTTGATAAGAGACACTTGTAATGCAATATGTGAATAATAAATGGTGTTGATTTTTTTTCCTACTGTTTCACAGTTGGCCTTTGTAACTGCTATTGGCTCTGGAGTGTTTTCTACACAGAAATTAGAAGCCTGTAATTTAACAC
>NW_023303318.1:0-1615 GCF_011077185.1 Oxyura jamaicensis | reverse complement strand
ATGGTATGAGTGACAGCTTCTCTCCCCTCTAGCCTTTGGCTATTTCAGTCAATAATGATAAAGTGTATTATGTTTCTCTGTATCACTGAATAAATCCTTAATGATAGCCAAGACTTCAGTGCACTAAGGACTGTATCACTGTTACAAGAAGGAAAGCAGGAAGACACCGTTGTTAAGAACAATCTTGGGTGCCAAAGTCCTTTTTCACTGCCCATTTCCTGAATGTACTTTTTAAAAGAAAATATTTAAAATTAGAAAAGTAAAGTTCCACCCTCATGTTACATGGATTACTACAGCCGTGTAGGTCATAGCAAAAAAGGAATTTTGAACGCTGGACAAAGCTTAACACAATACCGTACCAGAACACTCAACACCTAGTAAAGTTATATTATCAATTTGGTTTTGGTTTCCAAAGAGATTTCCAAAATACATCTGCAACAGTTCATTGTTTCCTTGAGGGTTTCTGCAGAAAACCCAACTTTTCTGCAATTCTAAAAAAATACTCTTTAATATCACAAATATTCAAAGGACATAGATGTGTCCAAAACTCAGAAGTCTGTATACTTGAGATCCTACCATGTTTTTAAAATCCCTCTGGATTCCTTCAGGAAAAAAAGTATAGTGATGTGAGAACTAACGTTAATGAAACAGTAAGAAAGCACTAAAAGATTCCAAACTTTGAATATAAAGATTGACTGGACCGTTATCAACAGGAAAAGAAAGACTTTCTCAAAACTGCATAGAAAGAAAATTCTGTAAAAATCCTTGGAGAACAGTCTACCACTATCAATGCACCCTTAATAAAAAATATCTCTCTAAAAATAGTGCTGAACACAAAAACAAATGCTGTATATTATTTGAGATAGTTATGAAGTTTTAGAGGTAGATGACTAAACCTGTTGTTTGGGAGAATTACCACTACAGCTATTGGTGTAAACAGTATTGCATTTTACCTATAGAGTGTTCATATCTGTGCAAGAGTGCAGAGAGCAGGAAGAACATTTCTCACCTAACAGCACCTATATTAATTCAATGTCTTTGGGCTGCACCAGTTCTCCTAGAAATGGGGGCAAGGGGAAGAAAGTTAGGAAGGCACGACAAATCAACCCCATTTGTGTATGCAGGCAAGTAAGAGGCAAAATGCACCAGCCAAATTATACGCTAAGGGTGGCTGGGCTCAGCGCACGATCCTCAGGACATGGCTAGATCAGACGGGTAATACCCAAACACTCTATAGGCTGAAAATGAAACATCAGAAATCCTGTACAGGAGTTTCCACGATGTGAATTGAGTCAGCTTGCCTTACGTATTCACAACGGTGCTGTGTTGTTGCAAAAGCACTTTCATTCCTGTTCAACACGTCCATCAGATTTGCGGTTCCATTAAGAAGAAAAGCGGTAACTAATAGCAGCGTGAGGCTTTGTCACGAGTGAACAGAGTATGTTAACTGCCTAACACTTGGGAAGTGTTAGTTGTTCCAAACAGTAACCATTTCAAAAACAGCCTTACCACCAGAACCTGATGGTATTCAAAGCATCTGTTAATACACAAATGGAATCAGAATTGTTCTCCAGAGAGAATCATCCAACACGATGGGCCAGCCGCTTGGAACCCG
>NW_023303317.1:0-1965 GCF_011077185.1 Oxyura jamaicensis | reverse complement strand
CTTTTCTTTTCTTTTCTTTTCTCTTCTTTTCTTTTCTTTTCTTTTCTTTTCTTTTCTTTTCTTTTCTTTTCTTTTCTTTTCTTTTCTTTTCTTTTCTTTTCTTTTCTTTTCTTTTCTTTTCTTCTGTTGAGCCAAACAAAAAGCGGATCTGCTAATCTTCTTTTTAATTTAAAAAAATACTTAACAGCAGCAAGTCACTCCAAGAAGGCTTGCAGGCTTGCAATGCTTCTGACGTAAATATTACTACTGTGGATATGAACAACCAAATACATCCATCCTGGGTGCTGTACCCTGCTGCCAGAAGCTTATATTCTCAACAGGGAAAATATAAACACAAGCTGAAAAAATGGCTCCTGCACATTAAATTTTGGGTTTGCAGCAATGATTAATGTTTTTCTACTGAATTAAAATGAATCTAAGTCCATTTCTGTCATAGGAATAAAACTCACAAAGCCTGAGAGTCATTTCCCATTGCAAATAATCCAGGGCTGGCAGTCCAGTCCTGGCTCCTTCTGGTCACTGACTTTGTAGGACAATGCAACCCATTATAACAAGGAATGTAAGCTTATGCAGTGAGTTTTTAAACTGGTTGTGTCTTCAAAGCTGGGTTGAGTCAGTCACTGAGTGTGAGGACTGTGTAAGAAACTGGCAAAAGTGATTTTAGCAACTTTCATATTTGTTATTTCATTTTACACTAATAAGAATGTAAAATGATAGGCATACATAAAGATGTTCATGAGCCAATTTGCAAATATTCCTAAGAGCAAAGAAAGGGAGGTTGATGCAATACAAAGGTCTGGTTCTACGTTTTCTTGCTAATATGATTCTGACAGATTATTCAGGGGGGTGAGTATATACTTGGTTAGAGGCTCCCTGGGCTGATGCTTAATGATGGAGAATGGCATTTAGCTGTGTATTAATTGTATGTTTTTCCTTCTTACCACCTGAAAAAGACCACCTATCTATGGCCATGACAGCACTCCTTCTGACCCAGCAGTTTCTTTTTAAATGACCTATATTGACTGTACAGTTTTGAATAGTTAGAGGCAAAAAACTCCCAAGGAAAACCAAGCCATTTCATTTTCTGTTCTGTATAGCGTCTTAGAAGGTTTTCACCTTAAAGCAAATAAATAAGACAGCAAGCGGAGATGAATCTTTCCAAATCCCTTCTACTGAGGCGCTCTCAGCTGGAGACAGGCAACAGGGACCTTTGATGCATGGGGTAAATAGGAAGTTTATTTTGGAGAGAGAGCGTAGAAAATCGCAAAAGTGCATTTGAATGAGAGAAGGTGATGCTGCTTCAAGCCTGTGTTTCCAAAGTCCATTTCACAAGAACATCTCTGGGTTAGAGGAGAAAGTCTCCCTAGCAGGAATCATGGTGCAATCCAGGTAGGGTTTCTACGCGAGGCTGCTCCAAGGGGCGCCGAGGCTGGCCGCACAGCAGGCTCACCTATTCCAGCAACAACTCCGCGGTGCGGCAGGAAGTTTGCAAAACCGAGTTACCCTCTGCTGGCAGAAACACTTTTGCCTTTTTATTTATTAATACCTTCGGAGCGGCAAACCAACGAACCTACTGATGCGATGGGTGGCGGGGCGAGCGGCGGGGACACGCCTGCGCCCCTCGGGGCCGCGCTCTGCCCCCCGCACCCCTGCCGGCGGGGGGAGCCAACACCGGGAGGGAACCCCCGCTCCGGGCGAGCATCTCCCCTCGGGGGAGCATCCCCCCGCCTTGCCTGTGGCAGCAGGAGGGGAGTCTCCTCCTTCCTCCCTCCCACCCTCTGCTCTCTCCTCCCTCCCCGCCTGCCTGCAGCCGCAGCGCAGGGGCAGGAGGGAGCGGCGGCGGCGCAGGCAGAGCCGCCCGGCGGAGGCAGGAGGGCGGCCGGGCGGTGGCTGCGCCCCGGCCCCCCCCCGGCCCCGGCCTCGGCCCCACCGCCCCCGGCCCCGGCCCCGGCCGTGCCGCCGGCA
>NW_023303316.1:0-1543 GCF_011077185.1 Oxyura jamaicensis | reverse complement strand
ATCCCCAGCTATTTGTTCTGACAAACCATGTAGGCTACCTTTTGTTTTAAGGTTTTTGCTTGTGTTTAGCTTTATGTTGTTTTTGATGCTGATCACTACCTAAAACCACTTCCGCATATAGGATATCCATGCTAGTGTATGCAGATGCACGGAGAGTACTGGATTAGCATATAGATCTTCTGGCAAAGACACAGTACACTCAGTTCACAGGATCACACGGACCATAACCCTGGGTATCATTTCTAGCACTACAAATCCAGAATGTTCTGGTCACACAAAGATTAATACAACTTTAGTTATTTTTTTTTTCTTCATTAGCTGTGGTTAATTGGATCATACCAACCACTGGGAAGTAAATAGTGAGATGGGGGGTTAAAGTCCCCTTGTTCAAGAAACACTGAGCAGCATGTTTTGCTTGTTTTCCATCAGCTCTGTATCAGAAAAAATCATGAGGTTTCTAGTTAAACTTGACCAACTGCTTCTTTTCACAATTTCAAATAATACAAATATGATAAAAGAATCCTGGGGAAGTTTTTGCAGATCAATTAGTAGGGTCTTTTAATTGCACTAATACACTCTAAATGACTTTGCAATGGTGAATATAACTGGAGAACTATTCTCATCTTCCACATTTGAGATATGTAAATGCAAATAGAATATGAAACTTTCCAAATGTCTCATAAAAAACTTATGCTTGGATAATTTATATATTTATTTTTCTCAATATTGTCCAAAACCACTTTTTCCTCTAAAACTCAATCAAAACCTTGAAAACAAATTTTAATGTTTCTCTGCTTGTAGAAATAGCATTTTGATTACAATACAGTATATTACTTGATTTTTAGTTTTCATTTGAAAAGACCAAGCTATGTTAAGGAGCCTTTAGCAAGCTGTCACAGATGAGACCAATAAGCACATCCTGACTTAACACACATCAGGGGTTGCCAAGGATACACTGTCAGGGGACTAGGGTCAGGAGTCAAACTGACCAATATTGAGTAAATTACATTGGTTCGAATGATTCCCCCTGAGCTAGTAATGATATGGCATGCACATAGTTTTGCTCTGCAGACTGATAAATACTGCATTTGAAGGCTAAACAAGGAACAAAGCACGGAAAAGTGATCTTCCACAGACTGACAAATAGTCACTCATATTATCTTGATATTAAGAATACCATCATTGAAATTATCTCTAATATTTTCCTGATGAAATGTAACAAAAGAACTAATGCTTATACTCTAGAAGGCAAAACAAGCAATAAGCTAAAATACAGTACAGTCTGTATTGATACAGAAAGTATTACAAAATCACTACTAAATAAAACTGTTCATGATGACCTGAAATGTATAGCACAATGAACTTCCTTACTTCCCCTCTATATTTAAGAATATTACTTTTTCCAGTCATGAGTCTTCTGAAAGAAACAGTTAAAGTTCAGTCCCAGATTTAAAGTCATGAGGCTATTCTGGATGCTTTTAGCTTGCAGGTTGTTGTGGTTTAACCCATCAGGCAGCTAAGCACAACATAGGTGTTTGATCAC
>NW_023303315.1:0-7209 GCF_011077185.1 Oxyura jamaicensis | reverse complement strand
CCCCCCCCCCGGGGGCATGGCCTCCCCGCCGCCCCCCGGTCCCCTCCGCCCTCCGGGCCCCCCCGGTAGCGGCTGCATCTCGCTGTGGACCGTGGTGGCCGCGGTGCAGGCGGTGGAGAAGAGCGTGGAGGCCCAGGCCGCCCGGCTGCTGGGGCTGGAGCGCAGGACGGTGACCACGGAGAAGAAGTACGTGGACTGCGAGAGGACGGTGGTGGATTTCGGCAACCAGCTGGAGAGCAAGCTGGCCGTGCTGGGCACCCTGGTCCAGGAGTACGGGCACCTCCAGCAGCGCCTGGAGAGCGTGGAGAACCTGCTGAGGAACAGGAACCTCTGGGTGCTGCGCCTGCCCCCCGGCCCCCGGGGAGAGGTGCCCAAGGTAAGGGCTGGCTCGTTATCGTTACCACTTCTCCTTATCGCATCTCAGCAGGGCCCTCAGGAAGTCCTCCGGGGTGCTGATGGCCGGGAGGGGGTCTTGGGAGCCCCTTTGTTTCCCCGAGCACATCAGCAGCGTGCAGAGGGTGCTGTCCTGTGCCACCAACAAGGATCTTCCCCTGGCTGATTGCTCCTCTGCATGAGCTGAATTTCACTGGCAAAGGACAGACCGTTGCACTTTGCAATAAACAGTAACATTTTTCCCCTGAAAATGACACCCAAGTGTACGAATTACCCTTATTATGGGACCAGGGGAGGTAGAAACATCGAGTGTTCGCAGAAATAGCACAAATTAACCGAGTTATTCAAAGTGAAGATCCTAGCCCTTACTCTCATCGTATGGTGACAATGCCCCCAGACAGGATTTCTCCTCTCCTTTCAGCACCTGATCTAGCAGTAAAAAAGAAATACAAATGCAGAAGTTTTCTCTCCCTGGTGCTGTAAGCATGGCAGAGGTGTCTCACCGTGCCGGAGCGGGTGCTGAGTGTGTGACCTCTACGATTGCAGGCCCCAGAAGGGTTTGACAGCAACGCCGCTGGCTTCTCCGAGCAAGAGTGGGAGAACCTGGAGGAATGGCAGAGGGAGCTGTACAAAAACATGCTGCGAGGGAACAGCGAATCTCTGATCTCTCTGGGTAAATAACACGTCTGCAGTCAGCTGTCGGTGCTGCTCGACTAGCTCTGTTTCGGGGGACTTCTTCCCACACCTGGGAGCCGAAGGTGTAGAAACACGGGGAAGGCTCTGCCCGCTGCTGAGGCCAGCGTAGAGCACAGCACATGTCCAGCCAGGACTCGCTGAGGTGGGCACTGGCTGCCATCACCTCCAGAGGCTGCTCCATGCCAAGCACAGCCCGCAGACCCCTTCCCTCAGGCCCCCAGATGTTTTCTGCGGTGGGGCTGGCTGCCCGAGCCAGAAGGCACCGTCTTCTGGTGGGCCCCGCAGAGAGCTCTCACCAAGTGGTGTGTTCTGGACGATGGAGCCGCCTCGGGGCATGCAGCTGCCACCAGCAGTGTTTGCAGAGGTCCCTTCCTCCCCAGCAGTGTTTGCAGAGGTCCCTTCCTCCACCGAGGACTTTGCTCAGCCCTGCAGGCATGTGTTGCTGCAGGCTCCCTGCCTCGCCTGGCACCTACAGGGATGAGGGCAGTGAAATGCAGTGAGTTGCAAATGAAAGCAACGATTTTGAAGACAACACCTCTGTGCCTCACCAGATTACGCAATCTCCAAACCCGACCTCCTGTCCCGGCTTCAGAGAGAGGTGCCCTGCGATGAGGTGGCTTTGGGAGAGAGGGAGAGTGCTGTGGAGCCAAGCGCAGGCAAGGAATGAAGTGGTTGCAGGTTTATCCTTGGGTAATAGTGTTAGAAAATGTAATGGGTTTGATCTTTCCCAGTAGCAGAGTCTCTGGTGTTTAGACCTGATGCAAGCAGCCAGGACAGCAAAGGAGTGCAGTGCCTGACAGAACAGGAGGACCTGGAGGCAAAAGCAGTGTTGGCAGACCCCACACCTGGTGAGTGCTGCTCTGGAAGGGCGTTTGGGCACAGTAACACTGTCCTGAAACACGATCAGCTGTGGGGTAGTGGGAAGCCCCCTCTACAGGGCTGAGTAAAGCTCCCAGCAGCGGGAGCAGGAGATCCTGGAGAGGGGTTAAAAATGAATGCAGGGTGGCTGGGAGCAAACGTCCTGGGTGCAGCAAGTCGAAGGATACTGTGGTACCCGGTAAGGGAGTCCCCTCTTCGCATTAGCAGAGTACGGCATTCCAGAGCCGAGCTTCGCGGGCGCTCTGAAGCAAGAGGACGAGCTGTGCACGGAGGAGCAGGAGGCCACGGAGGACATGGAGTTCACTGAGCTCAGTGTGGGTGAGTCGTGAGCAGTCCCACAACGCGCAGGGAGAGCACCCAGGATGGTCCTGCCGTGGGACAGCGTGTGCTGAGGCCTGGGGAGAGAGCAAGAGCCTTTCTGAGGCCAGCAGAGCAGGCAGAAAGCTTATCGGCAGTTTTACTGGTAGGAAGGTTAAAGATCCAGATAAACAAAGCACTGCAAGTAAAGAGGGCCATAACAATACAAGGAATCGTTAGGACTGAAGTTGAGGGCAATTAATTCTCAAGGTCTTCTCCAAAGCTGAGCTGGGATGGCTCTTCCATTCCCATCAGCAACGTAATACACGATCAGTAGACTGTTGGCCGGCAGCTCACCAGTCGCTTCCTTCTTCCCTGCTTTCTCCCTCACCACCAGTCCTGGTCTTTGTTTCTTCTCCTTGTCAGTGGGGCTTGCTCAGGTTTTGATGATATTTGCCCCGCCGTGTGTTAATCGCAGATGCTCTTTCTCATGCCCTTAGTGTCACCTCTGCTTGTTGTCACCCCTCCGCTGTCAGTCACTCCTCAGCACCAGTGAACGGGGAAGCCACGCTGTCCGGACACGAGGCCGATCCCTGTTCACATTCTGCCCTCACACTGCCCACAACTTTTTAAATGGAAACTGCCAGCAGTTGGTTGCTTTCCCACCTATAGGTCATACTCCTGTCCAAGTCAACTGAAATTAAGTGTTCAGGTAGGAATGAAAGTCAAGAGAAAGTTCCCGGCAGGTTTAGAGCGGAGAACCCCAGGCACCTAGCTCAGAGATGAGAATCAATGAACCCTCAGGGAAAACCTACTTGTACTGCCTCAGGGGGACCGGGGGGGACACTTCCTGGCGTCATGCACATCCAAAGCAGCTCTAGGCACATCTGGACTCAAAAACAGCCAGTGTTCATGTGTCCCCTTTCAAGAAGGAGGCCACACAGGTGGTTCTCCACATCCTGGGAGGAGAGGGAAGGCAGATGGGAAGGCAGAAAACACTTTGGAGGAGGACAGCGGCTGCAGACAGCTTTGCAAACTGTCTGGGGAGCACTGAACGCTCTTGTCTTGAAAGGCAGCGCTCCTCTCTGCCCCCTGCCTGGTGGCTTTTCACGGTCACTGCTAAGCCAGCTGGAAGGGAAGCATTCCTGTGCTTCTCGGTCATATTCCCTCTTCCTTTAGCCTCTGCTCCCTGTGTGAGAGGGGCCTGTTTGATTCGGGGGCGGCAGGGGAACGAGTGAGGGGGTTTCAGAAGCGTCTCGTGTCTCCCACCAGTGAATGCCCCTTTGCTTTTCTCCTCAGTTCCAGCAGATGAGGTGATAGCGTTCAAAATAGAGCAGCTGGACTCCGATGAATGCCTGCAGAGCTCGGAGTCCCCCACGGCTTTATCCGGGGAACCGGAGGAGGTGGTCTTCCAGGGTCCCAGCGAGGCGCTGCCCTTTGATGGTCAGTACGGCTCTCCCGTGCCCCTGGGAAACCAGAGCACAAGCAGGCTGGTGCCATCCGCTCACGGGGAAGGTGGTCTGGGTGAAATCAGCACCGTCACGCTCTACAGGCAAGACTGTCCTGAGGAGAGGCCCCACTCCTGCGCCGCGTGTAGGAAGGGCTTGTGCCTGAAGAAGATGCTGATGATGCAGCAGCAGAGTCACGGCACGCTGTGCGGCAGTGAGTACACCGAGGACGGGGAGGTCTTCCTCCAGCAGCAGCACCAGCAGATCCACGTGGAAGACAGGTCCCACGTGGCCAGGGGCAGCTTCAGGCAGAACCAGAACGCAAAAGCCCGGGCCAAGGCGCGTGGCGGTGCCAGGTGCATGAAAAGCGTCGGCGCCAACGGCTCTGAGAAACCGAGCCAGAAGAGCCACGCACGGGGAAGGGCTTACAAGTGCAACAAGTGTCAGGAGTTCTTCCCCCAGAAGAAAACCCTCATCATCCACCGCCGCGTGCACTCGGGCCGCAGCCCAGGGGTCCTCTGGTGCTCGTACTGCGGCAAGACCTTCAGCCATCCCTCCAACCTGACCCGGCACCAGAGGATCCACACCGGGGAGAGGCCGTACCAGTGCACCGAGTGCTCAAAGCGCTTCACCCAGAAGCAGCACCTCCTCCAGCACGAGAAGATCCACCTGCGTGAGAGGAACTGTGTGGCTGGCAGTCGTGTGAGGGAGGCGCCGCTACACAGCTTCTAAGTTGTGCTCACGTGGCCCTACAGCCCCAGGGTGGAAGAGGTAGGGGAGGGGAGAACCTCTGCTGCTCAGCACTGAAGTCCCTCTAACAATTTATCCCAAAGGTCCAAGCAAAGTAGAATTAGGATCCAACCTGGCATTGCTGCCCCTTCCTTCGTGGTGGTGATGGCATGCCATCATACCTCACAGTCGGCCCCAGAATCTCTTGAGAATAAAAGTGTCTGGGGCCTCTCCAGGGCTGAATCAGTTATTTGAACTGGCCACAGCAAGGTAAGGCTTTTGGAAGCAGCTGCTCTTTGCCTGGGGTTTCCCTGGCTGCTCTCCTGGACGAACTCCTGCAGTGCTCAGTTTCATGGCCAGGTCTGAGTTACACCTTGGCAAAAGACTCCAGGCAGCCGGAGACGTGCACGAGGTGAGGTCTGGCTCGTGGCTTGCATGGATGCCCCATTTGCCAAAGAGGGGCAGCTGGGCAGCTCCTAGCTCTCTCCATGCACAGGCCAAGGGACCTTTTCATTGCTGCTGCTGCTCGGGAAGCTCGCTTGAAATAAAGGTTTGTCACACGGAATGGTTGAGTCTGGGGGCACCTCTGGGTCCGTGCAGTCCAGCCCCAGCTCCTGCAGGGCCACCCAGAGCTGCTGCCCCACGTCCAGGTGGCTCCTGAAGATCTCCAAGGAGGACACTCCCCAGCCTCTCTCAGTTCCTTCTCTGGAGCTTAAAATCAGATTTACGTTTCTGTGAAGTGCATTGGTAGGGCCCCATTCTGCCCTGAAGTGTGAGCTTGTTCTGACGTGCACTGGGTCCTGCTCCGCTGGAGGCTGGGTTTGTAGCGCAGTAACTGCGGGGAATTCGCTTCATTGCCCCTCTCCTGAGCACAGCCAAGGGAGGAGGCATCGCCCAGACTCCTGATACCTGTAGGACTCCCGGTGGAACTGAAGGGGGAAAACACTTGTAAGCCAGAGGCAGCGCACAGCTGTACTCGGGCTGAAGTGATGGTTGGGATAACTTTCTGCTAACTGCCTGTACGTTAACGCTTTTCTTTGTACGTCCCTGTTGTCTTCATCTCCCTTTCCTCCTGTTACCTTGGGGTACATAGGAGGTTTTTTTTCATTATATCCCCAATTGAGATGTTTTGAACAAATGGCCCAAATACGTCGTGCAACTTCAGGGCTTGTGCTGCTTCCTGACCTGGCTGAAAGCTGCTACGGGTTCTCCCCATCACTCACCAGGCTTTAGAAACCCCTCTGTCACTGCCTGGCCCCAGAGGGTCTGCCGAGGGGAGGACGCAGGTGCCTGGCCCGTCCTTGCAGGGACAGAGGTGTTCCTCCGGTCCAGCTGGAAGTCCTCAGTTTCAGCCTGGAAGCTCTTTTGGCCACGAAGTGAGGTCTCTCTCCAGGTCCTCGCCGTTCATTGCCGCCTGTTTCAGCTAACCCAATTTTTACAGAATCCAGAGCAGGTCAGGGTGAACCTGCGTGACTGCTGCGAGCCCGTGCTGCGGGACAAAGCTGGCACAAAGCCCCCGACAGAAGCGTCAGCGGCTGCAGGTGTTTGCCTGCTGACATCTGCCCGCAGCCTCTTCTCGCTGAGGTCTTTGATTTCACGGCTTCTGACGCGTCTGAGTGGGGCTGTGTGTGGTGAGCCTCTGTGCATGTCGCCGTTTGTTTGTTTTTTTTCCAAATTTTAGATCTGTGGGGACAGAGGGCTCCATGTTTCATCGCTTCTCGGTGTTCAGTGGCCACTTGCTGCCATAAAACTGGTCCACATCCGTTCTTTTTCTCCACTTTTTGACGTGCCGAAGGAAAATCTCTCAGCAGTTAGCAGTACAGGGCATTTGATGCCCAGACAGCTCGTCTGGGTCCTGTTCAATAGGCAGGTAAACCAACCAGCCCTCCGGTGGTTTCCTGCTGACTCCGATTAAGCTGCTTGTCTCCGTTTTACCTTTTATTTAACTTAGACTGTGAGCCTTCGGGGCAGGGAACACATTTCTCTCTGTGTCTGAAACGCCAGTTACATCTACGGCAGTAGATACTTGATTTTTTTTATAATAATGACATTAAACTTGAACGGATCAAAGTGTGAAGTCCTCAGTGCTGCTATTTTCGGTCTTTTCTGAAGTCCCTTTACCTGCTTCGCGTGGTCACGGAGATCCCAGGGACCTTCCCATCTGTGCTGGAGGGGGAAGGTCTGTCACACCTACCTCGCGTCCCCTGCTCAAAGCCAGTGGCAGCTGGTTGTATCTCACCTTACTGACGGGAAGACAAAAGCCTCCCTTGCAGAACAGAGTGGGTTTTCGTTGCTTTTTCTTGTTTTTATTTTAATACCGCAGCAGAACCTGAGCAGGAGCGTTGTTTTCCATGCATGCGTATGAGATCCGAACAGGGCCTGAAGGGTAACAGCACGTAAAAGCAGCAGGTAAGCATCTCACCGCACAGTTCTCATCCTGCAGGCGGACCCAATTGATCCTGCTGCGGGCAAAAAGTTTTCAGCAGCCACGGCGTTGCGGTCGTCACCGGCTCAGCCCGCTCCTTCGAGTCTGGGAAGAGCAGGGTGCCTCTGGGGTGAAGACAAAGAGGTGCCCCTGCGTGCAGCAGCAGCTCGGCTGCCACCGATTCTCCTGTAACCGGAACAGACGAAAACTTGGGAACACTTCGACAGCGTGGATTGTTCTACAAACCAACTACAGGAGGCTGTTGTGGGCTGTTACGGCACGTTACAAAAGGAGGATAAAAAACACCGGGGTCCTTACCACGACCGTAAAAGAATCAGCAAA
>NW_023303314.1:0-3703 GCF_011077185.1 Oxyura jamaicensis | reverse complement strand
GGCTCCCCCCCGGGACCCCCCCGCGGCCCGGCCCCGGGGCCCTCTGACGGCGGCCGGGGACACTGCAGGGCCCGGGGACAGCGCCCCGAGGGCGCCCCGCGGCGAGGCCGGGACGCGGCCGCCAGAGGGGACTCGGTGTCCCCTGGGGACGGGGACAGCCCCGCCCCGGGTGTCCCCAGCGCTGTCCCCAGGCGCCCAGCAGCGGAGGGCTCCCGGCCAGCGCACGCAGCCCCAGAGCAGCGGCAGCCACGTCCTGCCCGGGGACACCACGGACACGGTGTGCAGGGGGCAGGCACGGCCACCACGACACTGTGACATGGCACAGGGGGCATGGCACAGCCACCACGACACTGTGAGGTGGCACAGGGGGCATGGCACGGCCACCTCGACACTGTGACATGGCACAGGGGGCAGGCACGGCTACCGTGACACAGCATGGGGGGCACAGCACAACCACCGCAACATGGCATGGCCACAGCAACAGCATGGCACGGTGGCACAGCACGGCCACAGTGACACCGTGACATGGCACACGGGGCATGGCATGGCCACCGTGACAACACAGCACAGGGGGCACAGCATGGTCACTGTGACACAGCACAAGGGGCACTGCATGACCACGGCAAGACAGCACAGTGGGCACGGCACGGCCACCACGACAATGTGACATGGCACAGGCGGCATGGCATGGCCACCACAACACAGCACAACCACCGTGACAGCCCGGCACAGGGGGCACGGCATGGCCAAAACAACAGCACAGCACAGGGGGCACAGCACAGTCACTGTGACACAGCACGGGGGGCACGGCACAACCACCACAACACGGCATGGCCACAACAACAGCACAGCACAGGGGGCATGGCACAGCCACGGTGACACTGTGACATGGCACAGGTGGAACGGCATGGCCACCGTGACAGCACGGCACAGGGGGCACGGCATGGTCACTGTGACACGGCACAGGGGGCATGGCACAGCCACCATGACAGCACAGCACGGGGGGCACGGCATGGTCACTGTGACACGGCACAAGGGACACAGCACAACCACTGCAACACGACATGGCCACAACAACAGCACAGCACAGGGGGCATGGCACAGCCATGGTGACACTGTGACATGGCACACGGGGCACGGCATGGCCACCGTGACAGCACAGCATGGAGGGCATGGCACAGCCACCATGACAGCACAGCACGGGGGGTACGGCATGGTCACCGTGACACGGCAAGGCCACAGCACAGCATGGGACGGCCACCGTGACACTGCAGCATGGCACAGGGGGCATGGGACGGCCATCGCGGCACCCTGCCGTGGCTCAGGGGCCATGGCACAACGCAGCCATCCCGACAGGGCGCAGGGCTCACCGTGCCCGCGGTACGGCCCAGCACGGCACAGCGCATCCCCCGGCACGGCGCAGCTCCGAGCCACGGCGTTGCCCCCCTGCTCCCCAGCCCAGCACGGTGCTGCCGGCCACGGTGACACCACAGAGTCACCAAACGTCAAGGACGGGAAGGGACCCTGGAAGATCAGCCGGTCCCATCCCCCTGCCGGAGCAGGAACACCTGGAGCAGGTCCCACAGGAACGCGTCCAGAACCTCTCTGGGTGCCTCCAGAGCAGGAGACCCCACGCCCCCCGGGCAGCCTGTTCCACGCTGTCACCCTCACCATAAAAAAGTTTCATCTCGTATTTAATCGTGACTTCCTGTGCCCAGCCTGCACCCACTGCCCCCTGTCCTCTCACCGGGTGTCACCGAGCAGAGCCTGGCTCCATCCTCACGCTCGCCCTTTCCATATTTACAAACGTTAACGAGGTCACCCCTCGGTCTCCTCTTCCCCCCCCTACAGAGCCCAGCTCCCTCAGCCTCCCGTCCAAGGGAGATGCCCCTCTCCTTCACCCGTCCTCGGGGCTCTGCTGGGACCTCCGACGGCATCGCCCCCAGACGCACCACGGCATCGCCCCGTGGCACGGCCCCGCGCTGCGGCACAGCCGGGCCGCCTGGCGCCAGCCACAGGGGCTTGCCCCGTGCTGGGCACAACCACCACGCGTGTGCAGCGGCGCAGCCTGGCACGGCCGCAGTCACCAGTGGGCAGCTGGATGCGTGGGACAGCGCGACCGGACCCCGCCACGACAACACCGGGTCCCCGATGGCGCCGAGCCCTCCTGGAGCCGCGCGTGCCGCCGGCCCTACCTGCGATCCTGATCACCGCCCGCTCGGCAGGGTCCAGCACCGTCCCGTTGCCTGCGGTCGCCTTGGTGCGTTTGGTGCGCTGGTGCTTGGCCAGGTTCCAGGGCAGGGTGTCCCCGGGGCTCGGGGAGCTGCTGCTGCCGCTCGAGCTCTCCTCCGCCATCTCCGCCGGCTGCCGGCACCCCGCCGGCCTCAGCTCCTGCGGCAGAGGGACGGGGTCAGGGCAGGGGGACCTCCCAGCGCCACCGGCCCCTGCCACCACCGCTCCCAGCTCCGAGGCCTCGGCACGGCTTTCGGGCACGCCCCAACCGCCCCGGCTCGCACCTGCCACCGGCAGCGCCCGCAAAACCCACAGCCGGCCCCGTGCCAAACGGGAGGGAGGCGCAGCCGGGAGGGCGCAGCCCCCAGGTGGGGGCACGGGGAGCGGCTGCTTCAGGTTCCCCCCTCCCCGAGAACCGTGGCCAGCCCCATGGGGTTGCCACATGGGGCAGGGGGCTGGGAACGGGGTCCTGGGGGGCACAGGGAGCGCGGCGGGCGAAGCCCCGAGCTGTTGGTGAGAGGCACGGGCGGGATGCGGCCGCGGCCTCACCCCAGCAAACGCAGCCCCGCGCATGATGCACCCCGAGGCCGGGAGGGGACCGGGGACGCCACCAGGGCGGAGGCTGCACCGGGGCTACCACAGGGAGCCCCTGGGGCCACCAGGAGCTGCTGCCGGGCCCGCTGCAGCCTCGTGGCACCTGGGGAGCGCGGCGCAGGTTGCCAGGCGAGGCCGCACGTCAGGGCTGCCGGCAGCGAGGCCGCCTCTGCAGTTCCACCCCCTCACACAGCGCCGCGAGAAGCCAGCACCGGTTACGTGATCTCGGGCAATGTTTTTCCACCGGAGCCCGCATCGCCCCGTGCCGGGGCCGTCAGCGCCAGCAGGCCAGGAGGAGCGGCCCTGCCGCCCGTATGGTGCCCGGCACCGCCAGCACCACCGGGATGGTGGCACCGTCCTCCGCGCCCTGCCAGGGGTGGATGGGGACCCCCTGCCCTCCCCGCCGCACCGGGCACTGCCGTGCTGCTGCTGCACCGTTCTAGCAGCTGGGGCCGGCTCAGGAGCACAGCAGCTCACAGCGGGCACGGGGAGCATCCTCGGGCCTCAGCACCCTTGGGGCTGCCGGGGGTGAAGCTGCTCCCTGCGAGCGCAGAGCCCAGCCCCAGCCCCGCAGGGACACCCGCGCCCGCAGCGCCCGAGCAGGGGCCACAGGCACAGCACGGCAGTGCCGCTGCCCCCAGCCCCACGGGAACCCTCTGCTCCTGCCCCTGCAACAGGGCCCTCGGGGGCCTCTCCCCCCCCAGCCGCTGCCCACACGCTGCGGAAGGGCCCCCCCGGGACCCCCACCACGGCTGACTCACAGCCTCCATCCCCTGCGCCTCCGCCGCAGCCCACGGCCCCTCCTGCGCCCGGCAGTGCACCCCCAGCCCCGCGGGGGCTGCAGCCACCCCCCCGGGGACTCGGCACGGGGGGGGGG
>NW_023303313.1:1368-1569 GCF_011077185.1 Oxyura jamaicensis | reverse complement strand
GCATATGATGATGGTGCACTCCGTACAAACTTCCGCCACATGGGTCGAGTACACCTGACTTCATCTGGATCTGTGGGTACTTGTCCATTGTCTGGGTCCTCATAAATCACCTCCCGTACTGCTAATTCCCTCAGGTACTGGATTCCCTTCTCCATAGTGGTCCACTTGCCTGGCAGACATACAAGTTCTTCCTTGTAGGGA
>NW_023303313.1:606-1268 GCF_011077185.1 Oxyura jamaicensis | reverse complement strand
TCCAGGCCATTATTGCCAATGAGCTGGCATATGATGATGGTGCACTCTGTACAAACTTCCGCCACATGGGTCGAGTACACCTGACTTCATCTGGATCTGTGGGTACTTGTCCATTGTCTGGGTCCTCATAAATCACCTCCCGTACTGCTAATTCCCTCAGGTACTGGATTCCCTTCTCCATAGTGGTCCACTTGCCTGGCAGACATACAAGTTCTTCCTTGTAGGGAAACCTTTCCCTTACAGCATACAGGAGATGCCTCCAGAGGCTGTGAGATCGTGCTCCATCTCCAATTGCTTTGTCAATGCCTGCATCTCTAGCAAGGGATCCCAGCCGCCTGGCTTCCTTGCCCTCTAATTCCACACAATTGGCTCCGGTATCCCAGCACCGGAGCAGCCAGGTGACAAGCTGCTCACCTATGCAGCGACCAAAATCTTTTCGCACATCTCGTAGCTCACGCTGGTATAGGTTTCGGGTAACTACTGTTGATTTTTCAACATCCCCATCTTCATCCTCCTGCACCTCTGATGGCCCAGCCTTGTCTTCTCCATACCTACACCTAGCAGAAGACTCTCTCCGTTCTAAACGACCTGAGTCTCTATACCATTTTTTCACTTTTTCTTTTTTCTTTTTTCTTTTTTCTTTTTTTTCTTTTTTCTTTTCT
>NW_023303313.1:0-506 GCF_011077185.1 Oxyura jamaicensis | reverse complement strand
TCATCTGGATCTGTGGGTCCATCTGGATCTGTGGGTCCATTGTCTGGGTCCTCATAAATCACCTCCCGTACGGCTAATTCCCTCAGGTACTGGATTCCCTTCTCCATAGTGGTCCACTTGCCTGGCAGACATACAAGTTCTTCCTTGTAGGGATATCTTTAATCCACACCTGACAGAAGACGCCTCTAGAGGGTGAAGACTTGTGCTCCTTTTCCAATGCTTTGTCAATGCCTGCATCTCTAGCAAAGGATCCCAGCCGCCTGGCTTCCCTGCCCTCTAATTCCAAGCTATTGGTTCCACAGTCCCAGCACCAGAGCAGCCAGGTGACAAGCTGCTCACCTATGCAGCGACCAAAATCTTTTCGCACATCTCGTAGCTCACGCTGGTATAGGTTTCGGGTAACTACTGTTGATTTTTCAATATCCCCATCTTCATCCTCCTGCTCCTCTGATAGTCCGACCTCGTCTTCTCTACACCTAGACCTAGCAGAAGACTCTCTGCGTTCT
>NW_023303312.1:1094-1679 GCF_011077185.1 Oxyura jamaicensis | reverse complement strand
CTGTGAGGAGCAACTGGCAGTCCAAAGGCTTAGCTGTAGGATAAGTTATCATCATGGTATGAGTGACAGCTTCTCTCCCCTCTATCCTTTGGCTATGTCAGTCAATAATGATAAAGTGTATTATGTTTCTCTGTATCACTGAATAGATCCTTAATGATAGCCAAGACTTCAGTGCACTAAGTACTGTATAACTGTTACAAGAAGGAAAGCAGGAAGACACCATTGTTAAGAAAAATCTTGGGTGGCAAAGTCCTTTTTCACTGCCCATTTCCTGAATGTACTTTTTAAAGGAAATTTTTAAAATTAGAAGAGTAAAGTTCCACCCTCATATTACATGGATTACTACAGCCGTGTAGGTCATAGCAAAAAAGAATTTTGAACACTGGACAAAGCTTAACACAATACCATACCAGAACACTCAACACCTAGTAAAGTTATATTATCAATTTGTTTTTGATTTCCAATGAGATTTCCAAAATACATCTGCAGCATTTCATTTTTTTTTTATTTTATTTTTTTTTCTTGAGGGTTTCTGCAGAAAACCTGACTTTTCTGCAATTCTAAAAAAATACTCTTTAATATCAC
>NW_023303312.1:649-994 GCF_011077185.1 Oxyura jamaicensis | reverse complement strand
GAATATAAAGATTGACTAGACCGTTATCAACAGGAAAAGAAAGACTTTTTCAAAACTGCATAGTAAGAAAATTCTATAAAAATCCTTGGAGAACAGTCTATCACTATTAATGCACCCTTAATAAAAAATATATCACTAAAAATAGTGCTGAACAGAAAGACAAATGTTGTATATTATTTGAGATATGAAGTATATAGTGTTCATATCTGTGCAAGAGTGCAGAGAGCAGGAAGAATATTTCTCACCTAACAGCAACTATATTAATTCAATGTCTTTGGTCTGCATCAATTCTCCTAGAAATGGGGGCAAGGGGAAGAAAATTAGGAAGGCAAGACAAATCAACCC
>NW_023303312.1:0-549 GCF_011077185.1 Oxyura jamaicensis | reverse complement strand
TATAGGCTGAAAATGAAACATCAGAAATCCTGTACAGTAGTTTCCACGATGTAAATTGAGTCATCTTGCCTTATGTATTCACAACAGTGCTGTGTTGTTGCAAAAGCACTTTCATTCCTGTTCACCATGTCCATCAGATTTGGGGGTTCCATTAAGAAGAAAAGCAGTAGCTAATAGCAGCGCAAGGCTTTGTCACTAGTGAACAGAGTATGTTAACTGGCTAACACTTGTGAAGTGTTAGTTGTTCCAAACAGTAACCATTTCAAAAACAGCGTCACCACCAGAACCTGATGGTATTCAAAGCATCTGTTAATACACAAATGGAATCAGAATTTTTCTATCCTTTGGGTAGTCTTCAAATTTCTCAAGGTACCACTGGTGGTGTTGCTTTGCCCTAGAGCCCAAGATAAAAAGCGTACACAGTGCAAATGCAAGGCTTTCGATGGTGCAGCAGGCAAGGCCAAACCCAAACCATTCCAGGAGCTCTTCAAAGAAGCTGGCTCCACTGACATACTCAAACATTCCTCCTCTTGGTATCTTGTAACCAGT
>NW_023303311.1:187-3323 GCF_011077185.1 Oxyura jamaicensis | reverse complement strand
ACGGGGGCGGGGAGGTGACAACGGGCGGGGTGAGGTGACACCGGGGGGGGGAGGTGACCTGTCCCCGTGTGTGTCCCCCCCCCAGATGGCAGCACCCGGTACCGCCGCCGGGGGACCCTGAGCTGGAGCCCGGGGGGGGACCCGGTGCTGGCGCAGCGGCCGCTGAGCGAGGAGGAGCGCGGGGCACTGCGGGTGGGACAGGGGACACGGCGGGGGGGGACAAGGGGGGGGGGACACCGGGGGGACACCCGCTGACCCCCGTCCCTGTCCCCAAGGAGGTGGCGGCACGCGACGGGCTGTACCGGCTGCGGGTCCCCCGCGGGGACGGCTTCGTGTCCTCCTTCGTGCGGGCGGTGAGCGCGTGGCACCTGGGCCACCTCTGTCACCTGTGTCACCTGTGTCACCTCTGTCACCTGGGCCACCTCTGTCACCTGGGCCACCTCTGTCACCTCTGTCACCTCTGTCACCTGGGCCACCTCTGTCACCTGGGTCACCTCTGTCACCTTTGGCACCTGTGGCACTTGTGTCACTTGTGGCACCTGTGTCACCTGTGTCACCTGTGGCTCCTCTGTCACCCGTGTGGCTCCTCTGTCACCCGTGTCACCTCTGTCACCCGTGTCACCTCTGTCCCCTTTGTCACCTCGTCACCTTTGTCACATGTGTCACTTCTGTCACTTGTGTCACTTCTGTCACTGGTGTCACCTTTGGCACCTGTGTCACCTGTGGCCCCTCTGTCACCCGTGTCATTTCTGTCCCCTCTGTCACTTCTGTCACCTGTGTCACCTGTCATCTCTGTCACCTTTGTCACTTCTGTCACCTGTGTCACTTTTGTCACTTGTGTCACCTCTGTCATTTCTGTCAGTTGTGTCATCTCTGTCACCTGTGTCACCTGTGTCACTGTCACCTGTGGCACCTCTGTCACTTTTGTCACTTCTGTCACCTCTGTCACCTTTGTCACCTCTGTCACTTGTGTCACTTCTGTCACCTGGGTCATTTCTGTCACCTCTGTCACCTGTGGCACCTGTGGCACGTCTGTCACCTCTGTGATCTTTGTCACTTGTCACCTTTGTCACCGGTGGCACCTGTGCCACCTCTGTCACCTGGGTCACCTCTGTCACCTTTGGCACCTGTGGCACTTGTGTCACTTGTGGCACCTGTGTCACCTGTGTCACCTCTGTCACCTGTGTCACCTGTGGCCCCTCTGTCACCCGTGTCATTTCTGTCACCTGTGTCATCTCTGTCACCAGTGTGGCTCCTCTGTCACCCGTGTCACCTGTCACCCATGTCACCTCTGTCCCCTCTGTCACCTCGTCACCTTTGTCACATGTGTCACTTCTGTCACTTGTGTCACTTCTGTCACCTGGGTCACCTTGTCACCTGTGGCACCTGTGGCACGTTTGTCACCTCTGTGATCTTTGTCACTTGTCACCTTTGTCACCGGTGGCACCTGTGCCACCTCTGTCACCTGGGTCACCTCTGTCACCTTTGGCACCTGTGGCACTTGTGCCACTTCTGTCACTTGTGTCACCTGTGTCAGCTCTGTCAGTTGTGTCACTTCTGTCACTTGTGTCACCTTTGGCACCTGTGTCACCTCTGTCATCTGTGTCACCTGTGTCACCTGTGGCCCCTTTGTCACCCGTGTCATTTCTGTCACCTGTGTCACCTCTGCCACCCGTGGCACCTGTTACCCGTGTCACTTCTGTCCCCTCTGTTACCTCGTCACCTTTGTCACCTGTGTCCCTTCTGTCACCTGTGTCACCTGTGACAGCTCTGTCATTTGTCACTCGTGTCACCTCACACCTGTGGCACACGTGGCAACTTGTGTCACTTCTGTCACCTATGTCACTTTTGTCACCCATGTCAGTTCTGTCCCTTGTGTCACCTCTGTCACTTGTGTCACATGTGTCACCTCTGGCACCTGTGCCACCTGTGTCACCTCTGGTACTCGTGTCACCTCTGTCACCCATGTCACCTCTGTCACTCGTGCCACCTCACACTTGTGGCACCTCTGTCACTTTTGTCACCTCTGTCACTTGTGTCACCTTTGTCACCCATGTCAGTTCTATTGTCTGTGCCACCTGTGGCACTTGTGTCACCTGTGTCACCTCTGTCACCCGTGTCACCCGTGTGTCCCCCCGTGTCATGTCTGTCACTTGTGTCACCTCTGCCACCGATGTCATTTCTATCGCTTGTGTCACCTCTGTCGCTCATGTCACCTCTGTCACCGCGTTGTCCCCCTGCTGTCCCCATGCCATCCCCGCAGTGTCCCCACTGTGTCCCCAAGCTGTTCCTGTCTGTGGTGTCCCCCTGCTGTCCCTCACCGTGTCCCCGCGCTGCGCCTGTCCCCGCGGTGTCCCCATGTCCCTCACGGTGTCCCCATGTCCCTCACGCTGTCCCCAAGTCCCTCACAGTGTCCCCACGTCCCTCATGGTCCCCATGTCCCTCACGCTGTCCCCATGTCCCTCACGGTGTCCCTGTGTCCCTCACGGTGTCCCCATGTCCCTCACGCTGTCCCCATGTCCCTCACTGTGTCCCCATGTCCCTCACGGTGTCCCCTGCCCCCGCACTGTCCCCACGTCCCTCACGGTGTCCCCTGTCCCCGCACTGTCCCCATGTCCCTTACGCTGTCCCCATGTCCCTCACTGTGTCCCCATGTCCCACATGGTGTCCCCATGTCCCTCACGCTGTCCCCATGTCCCTCATGTTGTCCCCTGTCCCCGCACTGCCCCCATGTCCCTCAGAGCTGTCCCCACGTCCCTCACTGTGTCCCCGTGTCCCTTACGCTGTCCCCATGTCCCTCACGGTGTCCCCATGTCCCTCACAGTGTCCCCTGTCCCCGCACTGTCCCCATGTCCCTCACGCTGTCCCCATGTCCGTTACGCTGTCCCCATGTCCCTCACGGTGTCCCCGTGTCCCTCACGGTGTCCCCTGTCCCCTCAGTGTGCCCTGCTGGAGTCGCACCTCTCGGACCAGCTCAGCGTTCACCTGGACGTGGCCGGGCACTTGGTGGCCCTGGGGGCGGTGGCCTTGGGGACATGTCGGGGCAGCGAGGTGGAGGACGTGGACCTGGAGCTCTTCAACACCTCGGTGGTCCTCAGGCAGCCCCTGCCCGCGGCCGTGTGAGTGACGGGGACAC
>NW_023303311.1:0-118 GCF_011077185.1 Oxyura jamaicensis | reverse complement strand
CGTGTGAGTGACGGGGACGTGGGGACATGGGGACACCGTGGGGACACTTTGGGGACACTGTGGGGACACTATGGGGACATGGGGACACTGGGGGGGACGTGGACCTGGAGCTCTTCAG
>NW_023303310.1:476-726 GCF_011077185.1 Oxyura jamaicensis | reverse complement strand
TGTCCCCAATGTCCCCAGTGCCCCCAATGTCCCCAGTGTCCCCAGTGTCCCCGGTGTCCCCGGTGTCCCCAGTGCCCCCAATGTCCCCAATGTCCCCAATGTCCCCAGTGTCCCCAGTGTCCCCAGTGTCCCCAGTGCCCCCAATGTCCCCAATGTCCCCAATGTCCCCAGTGTCCCCAATGTCCCCGGTGTCCCCAGTGTCCCCAATGTCCCCAGTGTCCCCAGTGTCCCCAATATCCCCAATGTCCCC
>NW_023303310.1:0-376 GCF_011077185.1 Oxyura jamaicensis | reverse complement strand
TGTCCCCAGTGTCCCCAATGTCCCCAGTGTCCCTGGTGTCCCCAGTGCCCCCAATATCCCCAATATCCCCAATGTCCCCAATGTCCCCAATGTCCCCAGTGTCCCCAGTGTCCCCGGTGTCCCCAATGTCCCCAATGTCCCCAATGTCCCCAATGTCCCCAATGTCCCCAGTGTCCCCAATATCCCCAATGTCCCCAGTGTCCCCAATATCCCCAGTGCCCCCAATATCCCCAGTGCCCCCAATGTCCCCAATGTCCCCAATATCCCCAATGTCCCCAGTGCCCCCAATGTCCCCAGTGTCCCCAATGTCCCCAATGTCCCCAGTGTCCCCAATGTCCCCAGTGTCCCCAATGTCCCCGGTGTCCCCAGTGTCCCC
>NW_023303309.1:430-761 GCF_011077185.1 Oxyura jamaicensis | reverse complement strand
TTCCATTCCATTCCCCTGTACTCGGGTTGATTCCATTCCATTCCATTCCAATCCATGCCATTCCACTCGTGTTGATTCCATTCTTTCCATTCCATTCAAGTTGAATCCATTCCATTGCATTCCATTCCATTCGATTCCATTCGATTGCACTCGGGTTGATTCCATGGCATTGCATTCCATTCCATTCCATTCCATTCCTTTCCATTCCATTCCATTCCATTCGGATTCATTCTATTCAATTCCCTTACACTCCATTACATTCCATTCCATTCGGGTAGTTTCCATTCCATTCCATTCCATTCCATTCCTCTCCATTCCATTGCACTCGGGT
>NW_023303309.1:0-330 GCF_011077185.1 Oxyura jamaicensis | reverse complement strand
ATTCCCCTGTACTCGGGTTGATTCCATTCCATTGCATTCCAATCCATGCCCTTCCACTCGTGTTGATTCCATTCTTTCCATTCCATTCAAGTTGAATCCATTCCATTGCATTCCATTCCATTCGATTCCATTCGATTGCACTCGGGTTGATTCCATTCCATTGCATTCCATTCCATTCCATTCAATTCCATTCCGTTCCATTCCATTCCATTACATTCGGATTGATTCTATTCAACTCCCTTAGTCTCCATTACATTCCATTCCATTCGGGTTGTTCCATTCCATTCCATTCCATTCCACTCCATTCCATTGCACTCTGGTTGATTCCAT
>NW_023303308.1:0-806 GCF_011077185.1 Oxyura jamaicensis | reverse complement strand
GGCGCTTAAGGATGTGATGGCCACAGAACTCCATTTGTCTAGGGCTCCTGAGACCTGACAGACCAATGCATCTTCTAGGTAAGGCTCCTTAAAGATCCCTGAAGGAGAAGATAACAGAAGGCAGACACCTGAGGGGTAGCGCAATTTCCAATCCCCTAGCCTCTCTGCTTTTATGCTGGTGGTAGTTTTCCTGCTTTTTACCAATGCACATAAATCTATCAGCTCTGCTGGGAGCAATGCTAGGAAGATATGCTCGAGGAATAGGTGCATAACTATTCAGGGATCTTCGTTAACCAGGACTGGAACGAGTTTATCCATTTATTTGCCCTCACCAATAGACAGACTAAACTTGATCAGGCCTGATGCAGTCAGGAGTCAGCTCGCACATACTATCCAAGCAAAGCCTCCAAGTACACACCACTAAGTATCAGCACTAATTGACCTCACGTGCAAGGGTACGGTATGATCCACAATCATTTAAATTAGGAGACTGGTGAAAAATCGTGATAGCCAAAACAGTATTAGCTTAAACCAGTTATACTTGTATCCTGGTCCCGACGTTCTTCAGAAAGGAATTCAAAACACCAACCTAAAAATGCTTCCCCTCCAAATAGCTGAGGTTTTATTTTTAAAGGAAAAGAGGTGCCTTATACTTCAAACCTGAAGTCAGCCTCTAAAAATGCTCATTATCTTAGCTACTGTCAGAAGCAGGATGCTTTAGTAGAGAACGCATAGTCCTCCGCCGTGTGTTGAGTCATTCAGAGCTTCCATTTGGCATTTCACTTTAGAATCCAGAATAAAACTTA
>NW_023303307.1:0-714 GCF_011077185.1 Oxyura jamaicensis | reverse complement strand
CCCAAAACAGTGCCCACATCCCTCCTATGGGCACACAGGGACCCAGAGCACCCCAAAACAGTGCCCACATCCCTCATTTGGGCACACAGGGACCCAGAGCACCCCCAAACAGTCACCAAATCCCTCCTTTGGGGACATAGGGACCCAGAGCCCCCCCAAACCACTCTCACGCCCCCCCTTTTTGGGGACACAGGGACCCAGAGCACCCCCAAACCATGCCCACATCCCCCTTTTGGGGACACAGGGACCCAGAGCACCCCAAAACAGTGCCCACATCCCTCCTTTGAGCACACAGGGACACAGAACACCCCCAAACCACGCTCACGCCCCATTTGGGGACACGGGGACCCAGAGCACCCCAAAACAGTGCCCACACCCCCCTATTTGCAGACACAAGGACCCAGAGCACCCCAAAACAGTGCCCACATCCCTCCTTTGTGCACACAGGGACCCAGAGCCCCCCCAAACCACTCTCACGCCCCCCTATTTGGGGACACGGGGACCCAGAGCACCCCCAAACCATGCTCACATCCCTCCTTTGAGCGCACACGGACCCAGAACACCCCCAAACAGTCCCCAAAAGGGGGATGTGGGCACACAGGGACCCAGAGCACCCCAAAACCGTGCCCACATCCCTCCTTTGGGCACACAGGGACACAGAACACCGCCAAACCACGCTCATGTCCCCCTATTTGGGGACACGGGGACCCAGAG
>NW_023303306.1:3362-9751 GCF_011077185.1 Oxyura jamaicensis | reverse complement strand
GTCAAGCAGGACCTGCCCTTCATAAACCCATGCTGACTAGGCCTGATTGCCTGCTTGCCCTGCAACTGCCGCATGATGACACCCAAGGTAATCTGCTCCATGAGCTTCCCTGGCACTGATGTTAAACTAACAGGCCTATAGTTTCCTGGGTCTACCTTAAAGCCCTTCTTGTAGATGGGCATCACGTTTGCTAGCCACCAGTTGAGTGGGACCTCCCCCGATAGCCAGGACTGCTGATAAATGATGGAAAGCAGCTTGGCAGCTCCTCCGCCAGTTCTCAGTTAACTTGGGTGGATCCCATCTGGTCCCATCGACTTGCGTACATCCAAATGCTGTAGCAGGTTGCCAACCATTTCCTCATGGATTGTGGGGGACACATTCTGCTCCCCATCCCCTTCTACCAGCTCAGGGTACTGGGTGTCCAGAGAACAACTGGTTTTGTTGCTAAAGACTGAGGCAACGAAGGCGTTAAGCACCTCAGCTTTTTCCTCATCTCTGTTAATTAAGTTTCCCCCCACATCCAGTAGATGGTGGAGATTCTCTTTAGTCCTCCTTTTTGTGTTGATGTATGTATAAAAACATTTTTTGTTGTCCTTAAAAGCAGTAGCCAGACTGAGCTCCAGATGAGCTTTGGCGTTTCTGATTTTGTCCCTGCAGCGCCTCACAGCATCCTTGTAGTTCCCCTGAGTGTCCCACCCTCTTTTCCAAAGATTATAAACCCTCTTTTTTCTCCTAAGCTCGAGCCACAACTCTCTGCTCAGCCAAGGCGGTCTTCTTCTATGCTGGCACGTCTTTGGGCACGTGGGGACAGACCGCTACTGAGCCATTGAGATTTCTTTCTGCCAGCTCCTGGGCCAGGATCCATTTTCCCCTTGCGGACAGTTGGGACCCATCTGTGGCCATCAGGCCAGGTGCCGAGCAGAGCGCCCCGTGGTCAAAGAACCCAAAACTTCTGTGTTGGCACCAGCCTCTGAGCCACGTGTTTATCAGGTGGGCTTTTCATATCCTCTCTCTTAACCATTCCCTGCCACTGTAGGAATGGATGAAAACACCACCTGTACTCCCTCTCCGTCCACTAACCGTCCCAGCCACCTAAAGTCCCGTTTGATAGCCTGCAGGCTTCTCTCATCAATGTTATCACTGCCAGCCTGAACTATCAGTAGTGGGTAGTAATCAGAGGGGCGAACCAGGTTGGGAAGCTTTCTGGCGACATCCCTGACCCTGGCCCCAGGGAGGCAGCAGACTTCCTTACGGGTAGGGTCAGGCTGACAGACAGGGCCCTCCGTTCCTCTGAGAAGGGAGTCGCCCACCACAATCACCCTTCTCTCCTTCTTGGTGGGAGAAGTCTTGAGGCGTGGAGCAGACTTCCTCGCCCTGAGCTTCCTGGTTAACTTTTCTGCCACACCCTCCTCCACCGCTCTCTCGAGCTTCAGGGCCTCAAACCTGTTGCGTAAGGGCACCTGGGAAGGTGGGGCAGGCAGTGGAGGGAGTTTCCTGCAACGCCGAGCAGGGACCTGTCTCCACTCCTCCTCAACTCCTAGGTCCCCTCTCTCTGCCCAACAGCGACCGGGCAGGGGGTCCACCCCCATCTGGGGAGTCTCACCCCGGTGCCTCTCCTTCAGGCCTTGCAGTGAGTTGTTCCACCAGTCTATCTCCCGCTCGCACTCCCTGATGGCCCTCAACCTCTCCACCTCCTCCTTGAGCTCTGCCACCAGGTGGACCAGGTCGTCCACCTGCTCACACCTCACGCACACAGTATCTCCGCCTCCCTCGGATGGCAGCAGCAGGCTCTGGCACTCCCTGCATCCAGAGACCTGAACTGCTGCATTTCTGAGCGGGCACTCTGTCTGGGTGGCTACAGACTTTCTAGTGTGAGCTCTCTGCCTAGCGAGGACCATAGTGGCCTAGCTAGTGGTCGAAAGCCATTGGCTGAGGTGTTCTTAGGGGCGGGGGATTGCTCGGCCCTCCCTGCTTGCCCTGCCTGCGCAAACTGCCATGCAAACTGATGCTCTCCGCCTTTCTGACGCGCCCCGCCCTGTTTGCCCGTCCTGGTCGTTCGTGCTCCTCGTTTTTTGTGCTCTCCAGGGGCTGCTTTTGAACGGCCAGGGAGGGGGGCGCTGCTGGCTCCGCCTACGCCTCGTCAGCATCCCTCACGAGGGCTGCTGGGTTGTGGCGGCTCCCTCGGCTCCCTCGAGTCGCCTCGATGCCGGGAAAATAGCCCTGCATGTCCCGATCCCCCGCTCTGCTGCAGAACGCGTCTGCCCCAGAGCCGATCGCCTCGGCAAGTTGGAAAAGTTGGAAAAGATCTACACGGATCATCAAGTCCACCTCCTGTCACCACACAGGTCTACACAAAAATCACAGTTCAGATCATATGATTACATAGTTCATACATACATACATAGTACATTACATAGTACATACATAGTAAGCTTCTTAAACCCCAGTAGGTTGGTGCCATGACAATGTCCCTGGAGAGCCTGTTCCAGTCCGTGACCACACTCTCAGTAAAGAACCTTTTCCTGATATCCAGTCTGAATCTCCCCTGTTGCAGCTTGAATACCTTCCCTTAGGTCCTATCAACGGTCACCAGGGAGAAGAGATCTGGCCCTCCGCTCCCCCTTGTGAGGAAGCTGCAGACCACGATGAGGTCTCCCCTCAGCCTCCTCTTTTCCAGGTTGAAAAAAAAACAAGTGACATTAGCTGCTCCTCATATGTCTTCCCCTCTAGGCCTTTCACCATCTTAGTAGCCCTCCACTGGACAATCTCCAATAGTTTCATATCCTTTTTGTACTGTGGTGCACTGTACTGCACACAGTACTCAACGTGAGGCTGCACCAGTGCAGAGTGGAGTGGGACAATCACTTCCATTGACCAATTAGCAATGCCATGCTTGATGATTCCCAGGATACGGTTGGCCTTCTGGCTGCCAGGGCACACTGCTGGTTCATATTCAGCTTACTATCAACTATCAACCACAACCCCCAGATGCCTCTCTGCTGGGCTGCTCTCCAACATTTTGTCACCCAATCTATACATATAGCCAAGGTTGCCCCTTCCTAGGTGCGGGACCTGACACTTGTTCTTGTTAAACTTAATGTGGTTGGTGATTGCCCAGCTCTTCAATTTGTCCAGTTCTCTCTGCAAGGCATTTCTACCCTCAACAGAGTCAACAGTTCCTTCCAGTTCATCAGCAAACTTACTCAAAACACCTTTCTAGTCCTACATCCAAATCGTGTATGAAAACATTGAAAAGAACCAGTCCTAAAATCGAACCCTGGGGGACTCCACTGGTGACTGGCCACCATCCTGATGTAACCCCATTTACCATAACCCTTTGAGCCCAACCCATCAGGCAATTGATCACCCATTGAGTGATGTTTTTGTCTAGCTGTATGTGATAAGTTTGAAATATAAAATTAGGAACAAAATATTCACTATTCAGTTTTAAAATCTGTTTGGACATTTATTTTAGCCATATCTACAATTCTGTGCATCTTTCTCAGAGATGATGATCTTTGCAACAGCTGTGGATGTTCCTTAGGCATATACCAGTTAGAATTTATTTAATGTATGACAACTTAGTAAGACATTATTGTGTGTCAAGACATGGCAAGCCATCTGCACTAAACTTCCAATTAAAGACATACTTGTAAAAGAAATTGTTATTATTGTTATAATTGTATTATGTTCTTCAAAAAAACTTTGCATAAGATGTCTTTCACTCACACATCTGTTTAGAAGAGTGGTAAATTATATATAATTATCCTGAGAAGAATAATTTTTTTAAGAGGGATTTTATACTGATGCAGTTCATAAAATAGTGATTCAAGGTCCTTAGTTGTGAAGATGAATTTAGTTAGCTTGAATTACAGTATAGAAATACCTCTCACCTTTCAGAAGATTCCATCACAGAGAAAACTGTCTAATGTCTGCATTGTTCACAAAATATCTTTTGCTGAGGCAAATGCAATATCACCATGTGCTCCTATATCCACACGATCATCTATTTTCTGACAGAATGACTTAAAATGAAAGCATTTCCAAGTTTCAGTCTGGTCTAATTAATTGCATATATATATATATATACACACTTATATATACAAACACATACAAAAATAAGAAATAAAATTATTAATAATAATAATAATAAAGATCTTTATGTATCTATGTTTGCCATTATTATTGGATATATAGACCCACAAAATGCTGATAAACCAATCAACCACTGGAAATGCAGCTTATAGAGTGAGAGAGCTCACTAGAATGAAAATAAATAAGCAGCACAGCTGCAGCAAGTTCTTAGAACATTTAATGTACCTAAAGGAAAAAAAAAAAAAAAAAAAAAAAAAGGGCAAAAAAAGGCAAAAAAGGCACTGATTCAACTAAATAACTTAATTATTTAGCTAAACTGTTTGTAAGTCAGTGTGTCCATTTTCATTGTAAATGTAAACAGGCTTTGTAGTATTAAGATTTTGGCATGACTGAATTTGTTAGGAAAATCAACAGTCCTGACATCTTCAGCTGGTGTGGCATATAATAATGAGTCCATTAGCAGTCATCTTCAAAGATAAGGAGACAAAAAGTTTTCTTTGTTGCAAAAGAAGAACAAAGAACTAACACTAGGTAAAGACAACATTAAGCTACAAAATATAATTCTTACTTGGCTTTGTTCTCAATACCTGACATGACCAATCTGTTCAAGTCAGCACATAAGCAGCAAAAATATAGAGACACTGTTAATTAAAGTTAGGAGAACACAACAAAACACAGGACCAAGCTCCTTAGACATGTTCACTTCACCCAAAAGCTAATTATCACATCTGCTTATTAGTCCCCTTCAGAACAATGATGTCCTCACCAATTTTCTCAGGGTCTTCCTAGGAGTGACTGGGTTTCTCCCACCTCTCAACTCTCTTTGGAATTGTCTATAACAATAGTGACGGTGGAGGGTCCCCCCAATGCATTTGTATGAATCCATGGCTGTGCTTTGTGACAGGATTTGAGGTAGGGGGTAAAAGGGAGGAGAGAAACAAGAGAGGGAGCTGAAAAGGACTTCCTCTGCACAACTAGCTTCTCTGAACTAGTTAAAGGGATCAGACTGAAAACAAAGATCAGCAAAGGAAAAGTAACAGGTATTCAGCACTCTTTGCTTCACGATGAAATACTTAAAATGTACTAGAGGGTGAGAATGCAAGCTAAAGTAAGTCCCATGTCTGGCTTGTGTGTAGTTTTGTGGTTTTATTTTCTTCCTAGTCTGTTTCAGGGAAAGTTTCACTAAATGTGCAACTCAGTTGTAGCATTCACAGAATCACAGAATTATAGGGGCTGGAAGGGACCTTGAAAGATCATCGGGTCCAACGCCCCTGCCAAAGCAGGTTCCTTAGAGCAGGTTGCCCAGGTAGATGTCCAGACGGGCCTTAAATATCTCCAGAGAAGGAGACTCCACAACCTCCCTGGGCAGCCTGTTCCAGTGCTCCATCACCCTTACCGTGAAGAAGTTCTGTCACACAGTGGTGCAGAACTTCCTGTGCTCTATCTTGCAGACATTACCCCTTGTCCTATCCCCACAAACCACTGAAAAGATGGTTGGCCAAATCCCATGGTCTCCCACATTTCAGATATTTATACACATTGATGAGATCCCCTCTCAGTCTTCTTTTCTCCAGTCTGAAAAGAATTCTTAAGGGGTCCTTTAAAAGATACAGGGAAAGACTAATATTAGCAGCATTTACGGAAGTAAAAGCAAGGGTGATCTCTCTCTCCTACTTGGAACAGAACAAAATGAAACAAATCTTTTGGTTTCCAGTTGAGTATAACAGGACCAAATGGCAAGATATTCATTTTCTCCCATGGTATACTTTAAGCTTTGTTATTTTCAATAAACAAAAGAAGTAGTGCTTGATTGCTCTGCTTCACTTGGCTTTAAGGATTATTTTATGATAGGGCAATAATCAGGAGAGATGGCATTATAAAGGATATGAAAAAGAAGCCAGGAAAATGAAGTGAAAAAAAAACACATACAGGAAACAATCCTGTCACCCATTAACTTATTTATGTTAAATTCAGTGAACAGTATTGAACACTTCTTTTCTAATTTTTTGTCAACTGAAAATGATATATAAAAAATTGTTTGGTGAGAAACTAATGAACATATAGAAGTAACTTGAATAAATGACTGGACCTAATAAGCACAGGGGAATATATTATTTTATATAACTAAAATTCAAGTTCTTTTGAATTTTAGAAAATAATCATACTTCCTCCAAGTACTATTAGTGTTCTACATCAGTAAAAACATGCATTGTTCTTGAAGAGATATTGCTGGAAAACGTTCTTGTATTTATTTATTTATTTATTTATTTATTTATTTATTTATTTATTTATTT
>NW_023303306.1:0-3262 GCF_011077185.1 Oxyura jamaicensis | reverse complement strand
TGTTCTTCATTTATTTCTATTTTTAATGAAATGATTCAGAAGAGATATATAAATATATATATGTATATATATTATATACATATAAATAAATAGTTAAAAAGTGCTTCAATTCACTGGAAGTAGACAAAAAAAAAAAAAAAAAAATGAAAGGAGATATTTTAGAAAGAAGGGTGTCTGTTGAAATTATCTTCTTCCCTAATTAAAACCTTTACATATATTGGAACATTTGTTTTCTACAGGTAGTCTGTTGCTGTAAAATATATTTCTGAATGTCACAGTATGTGTTATCATCATTGAGGCATAATTTCTGAAAGTGCCATTTTTCAGAAATTAAAGTATAGTACAAATATATACATATATATATATATATTTCTGGTGGGTCGACTGTCAAATAATAAATGATATTAAAGAGAAGAGGAGGACAGGCAGGAAGAGTCCCCCTTCAAATACTGTGTGTTCTATATCTGTTTCTTGCTCTTACAAGCTATCTTCTTAATATTAATATTACCCTATAGGTGTTTCCAGTAAAGTTATGTCTTGGTTGAACATTTTTTCAGAAATGTGCAGCAATTAAAACAATAATAATAATAATAGTAATAATAAAGGCACAACTCTACAGCATGTACTATTTTGTACTTATTAAAACAGACTTGAATGGAGAGTTGAGTGACAAGAACATATTATGATGTTTCTTCACAAGTAAGTAAAAAAATGAATCTGAAGTTTTACAAATGCAAGTGTTATTAGAATCTTAGAATGGCTTGGGTTGGAAGGAACCTTAAAGATCATCTAACCCCAACCCCCCTGCCATAGACAGGGACACCACCCACTAGATCAGGTTGGCCAAGGCCCCAGTCTGGCCTTGAACACCTCCAGGGATGGGACATCCACAACTTCTCTTGGCAACCTGTGCCATTGCCTCACTACCCTTGCAGCGAATAATTTCCCCCTAATCTAAATCTATCCTCTTTCAGTTTAAGACCATTCTCCCTTATCCTATCATTATCCAAATGAGTAAAGAGTCCTTCTCCATCTTTTTTATAAGACAACTTTAAGTAATGAGAGGCAACGATGAGGTCTCCTTGGAGCCTTCTCTTCTCCAGGCTGAACACCGCTAGCTCTCTCAGCCTTCAGAGGAGAGGTGCTCCAGCCCTCTGATCTTCTTTGTAGCCCTCGTCTGGACTTGCTCTAACAGGTCCACATCTTTCCTGTGTTGGGGGCCCTCCCAGGCCCAGGCCCCAAACCTGGATGCATTACTCCAGGTGGGTCTTCATGAGGGCAGAGTAGAGGTGGACAATCACCTCCCTTGATCTGCAGGTCATGCTTCCTTTGATGCAGCCCAGGATGCAGTTGGCTTTCTGTAAATTCAAAAAAATTCTCTGTGCCTAAAGGCATTGTGTAGTACCTGTATGGTATTTGTATATATATTGTAACATTAATATAATGGTAGTGAGATTTTTTCAATAACATTAATTTTCTTGCCCTAGGTACAAATACATTCGTATCACTCTGTCAGATAATAAGAAAATATACTTTGCTTTTTCCCAGGTTTGTTATTTAAGTAGTTGTATACATACGTATGTGGGCAGCAGAGAGAGGAGAGTGATAAATTTACCCTGACTGCTATGCGCTAGGCCTCAGTTCTCTAGAAGTGAAGAAATAGATTATATGAAGGGAGCACTCACAAAAGATCAGGCACATCTCTACAGAGGAAGAGGCTGTTCTAAAATTTAAGAAGCAGTGAATAGGAAGTGCCAAATATATAGTTCATGTAGCGTAAACTGAGAGTGAGAGTTTTCTGCGAGGAATCCAAAGCTTTTTGGTAAGATGAACATGTCTAAAGCTCTCCCTCCTTCCCTCCCTGTTCTCCCCTAATGCACACACATGAGAGGTAAAGAAAAGGATTTTCCTCATTGGACAAAGTAAGATGCTGGATGGGACACTCTATGACACATCGGATATTTGAGTGGAGCATGGAAAGGACCACTGAGTCTGGGGTCAGGTGACAGATTTCCTTTCAAACATTTAGTTTACTTTTGTCTGGATTATCAGTTCTGCTTTGTCCCTTTTAATAAATTTATCTGGTTGTGGTTTAGTTTACTAATAAAACATTAGTTTAAGTGATGAGAAGTCTAATACCATTTGCTTTTTTTCAGGTGAGAACTGCAGAAAAGGGATTCCACTTTCAAGCTTTGGAAGGCTTCAGGTCTTTGTACAACAATATTGTAGCATTTCCCTGTAAAACGCCATTAGAATTATAGGTTAATGTTTTTACAATTAATTCTGTCACGAAGCTTTGTAAACAAGTTTCCTTTAAACACTGATTTATTATCTAAACAGAGACACAGTTGTTGTTCAAGATCTAACTTGTCTCACTGGTCACATTTGGAATTGGAAACTCTTCCTGCAGAAAGGCACAATTGTTATTTAAGATCTAGCTTGCCTCACTGGTCACATTTGGAAGCTGTTGCTGTCTGTGCTGACTCTATCGCCTTCCTGGTAAATAATGCTCTGTCTCCCTTGAAATTACTTCAGCTTCCCTGCATTCTGCATTCTCTATGGAGTTCTCTGGAATTAAACCAGAGTGTTGCCGTCTCATCCCCCCGCCCCCGCCCCCCCCCCGCCCCCCTTTTTTTTTTCTTTCCAATTCAGCTGTTGCCTTTGAATACTTATGCAAGTTATTTGAAAATATTAATGAAAACCCTAATAGCAGCAGCAGGACAAGGCATATGGTGAAGATTAACTGAGCAGAGTGACATTCTAACTCTCTATTTCGCTCTGAACATGAAAAAGGTGAAAACCATGGTGTCCACAGATGCTGAGGATCACCCAGCTGCCTACAAAGCAGGGTGTGCTAGAGCATGGAGGTGCAAATCAATAATATCTGTCATTGCACTTTATCTGCTGTAGCAGAGGAATGTTTCTGTGTATCTTATTAACTGCAAACAAAAACCATAATGCAGGGGCATTGGGATTGCTCTTAATGCCAGGAATCCATCTGAATATCCATAACATCCCTTCTGTTGTTACTGGTTTAGAGCTTAGACAACTTTCACTGTAAGCATTAATTTAACATAAATGCTGCATTTTTCAATTTTACAAGTTTTTCTATTTTTTTTCTTCCTCTCATTATAGTATATAGTATATATTATATTGAAGTGAATGTTGCACAACTCCACTCCACTACAATTTGAAAGAGAGAAAGAGAAAGAGAAAGAGAAAGAGAGAGAGAGAGAGAGAGAGAGAGAGAGAAAGAAAGAAA
>NW_023303305.1:0-1141 GCF_011077185.1 Oxyura jamaicensis | reverse complement strand
TTTTTTTTTTTTTTTTTTTTTTTTTTTTTTCCCTAGCTTAGAAACTAATCTAGTATTTGGGGTTTCTGCAAACTGCCTTTTGCAAACAGCTTCTTTTCTTCAACTGTGAATCCTAAACTCTGTACAAAGCCAAGGGTATAGCCCACAGTTTGCATTAAGTAGCATTTGATTAGGTGGTAATAACATTAATTGACACCCAGAATCAGTTGGCTGTAGGTGATCTGAAGCGATAATGCACTAGAGCTAAACATTCTGTTTTAAGTCAAAATGCTCCCTCAGCCTGGGGAAAGATGCAGGTGTTTGGGATAAAAGAGTGTTTTGTAAATGAAGGACTTGAACACTGTGATTCCACTTCATTACTCCTCTGCTGTTAATATAAAATGATTACTCTATTGCCACTTTTCTTCCAGGTTTTATAAGTATTATAAAATTAAACAGCAAACTGTAAAGAAAAAATATGACTCAAATATTTTTAATATTAAAAAAAACTCATAAAAAAACTGATATCAAAGCAAAGAAGAAACAAGATATTAAATGGCTATGAAATAATTTAGAATCATTTTGAATTAATAAAAGCTCTGGCTATTAATGACCAGTTCTTTATTTTCTTGCTTTGTTTTGTTACGATGAAACCCTCAAAATATTGGCCTTCCTGGAAAAATTGTTTCTGCTTTGTGGAGTAGGGTCTTCACAGAGATGAATATATGTATGGAGCTGGAAAAGGAAGTGTTTTAGTGATTAGTAATTGTTCCCCAATTCCCAAAAATCCTTTCATAAAATACAGGCTTCGTTTATTTATTTATTTTAAGTACCTTTCTTGCATTTCATTAACAACTGAGCCATTGTAGGGGTCCAACAAGAAAGCAGGAGAGGCACTCTTTGTCAGGGAGTGTAGTGATAGAATAAGTAATGGTTTGAAACTAAAAAAGGGGAGATTTAGATCAGATATTAGCCAGAAATTCTTTACTATGAGGGTGGTGAGGCAGTGGCACAGGTTACCCAGAGAAGCTGAGGATGCCCCATCCTTGGAAGTGCTCAAGGCCAGGCTGGATGGGGCTGACTGGGGCTTGATGAGCAACCTGGTCTGGTGGGAGGTGTCCCTGCCCATGGCGGGGGAGCGGGGGGGGGGGGGGGGGGGGGG
>NW_023303304.1:344-2076 GCF_011077185.1 Oxyura jamaicensis | reverse complement strand
ACCAATCAGCACAAAGAACAGCACAACCTGTAGAGGTGCTGACCAATCAGCACACAGAGCGCAACAACCTGTAGAGGCGCCGACCAATCAGCACACAGAGCGCAACAACCTGTAGAGGCGCTGACCAATCAGCACACAGAGCGCAACAACCTGTAGAGGTGCTGACCAATCAGCACAAAGAACAGCACAACCTGTAGAGGTGCTGACCAATCAGCACTCAGAGCAGCACAACCTGCAGAGGCGCCGACCAATCAGCACGCAGAGCACCTGTCCCCACAGCACCTACCAGCCAATCAGCACCAGGAGCAGCCGCTCCAAGACAACACCTGCCCAATCACCGCTCCGAACGACCCAACCCTGCCACCTGCCAGCCAATCGGCACGCAGAGCACCTGGTCCTCCAGGCGGGCGCCAGCCAATCAGCGGGCGGAACGCCGGCCCCGCCCCCGGGGGGTTATGCAAGGGGTGAGTCACCCAGCCCCCACCCCACGGAGCACCCTTGGGTGCCTGGGCACCCTATGGGGCACCCCGGGGTGCCCACGTCCCCCTGCACCCCATGGAGCACCCTTGGGAGCCTGGGGACCCCATGGAGCACCCTTGGGTGCCCCATGCCCCTCTGCACCCCATGGAGCACCCTTGGGTGCCCCAGGTCCTTGTGCACCCCATGGAGCACCCTTGGGTGCTTGGGGACCCCATGGAGCACCCTTGGGTGGCTGGGGACCCCATGGAGCACCCTTGGGTGCCCCAAGTCCCTGTGCACCCCATGGAGCACCCTTGGGTGCTTGGGGACCCCATGGAGCACCCTTGGGTGCCTGGGGACCCTATGGGGCACCCCGGGGTGCCCACATCCCCCTGCACCCCATGGAGCACCCTTGGGTGCTTGGGGACCCCATGGAGCACCCTAGGGTGACCCTTGTCCCCATGCAGCACCCTGGGCCACCCGTGTCCCCAGGCACCCCATGGGGCACCCTTGGGTGTCTGCACACCCCACGGGGCACCCTGGGGTCTCCACGACCCCACGCAGCACCCTGGGGTGCCCCCTGACCCCGTGCAGCACCCTCGGGTGCCCCATGTCCCCTTGCACCCCACGGGGCACCCTGGGGTGTTGGTGGACCCCGGAGAGCACCCTTAGGTGTCCATGCCCCCCCGTGGACCCCGTGCAGCACCCTCGGGGTTCCGTGGACCCCATGGAGCACCCTGGGGTGCCCCAACATCCCTCGTGCAGCACCCCAGGGTGCCCCCCCTGCCCCTGTGCACCCCACGCAGCACCCTGGGGTGTCTGTAGACCCCACGGAGCACCCTTAGGTGTCCACGGCCCCGTGCAGCACCCTGGGGTGCCCACGGCCCCCACGGAGCACCCCAGGGTGCCCCACGTCCCCGAGCACCCCCCGCAGCACCCTTGGGTGCCCGTCCCCCCCCCGAGCACCCCGAGGCCACCCAACCCCTATCACCCGTGGGTGCCCGTGCCCCCTCCCGGCACCTCCTTTTTTCTCCCGGGGGACCCCCCGGTGACACCCCGGGGACACCGCCCGCCACCCCCAGCACCCTTGGGACCCCCCCCAGCACCCCGATACCTGCGGGGGGGTCCCGGCGGGGCGCCCGCGCGCCTCCATGGCCCCCGGTGCCGCCGCGGGAAGGGGCGGTGGCGAGCCCGGGGAGCGGAAACGCGCGTGGGGACACCGGCGGTGGCAGGGGGGGGGGACGACGACGACGCTCGTCTCCGCGCTCCTATT
>NW_023303304.1:0-244 GCF_011077185.1 Oxyura jamaicensis | reverse complement strand
GACACCGTGACAGCGGTGACAGCGGTGACAAGCGGCCCCCGGGGAGGTGGTGTCGTTGGGGCCGCTAGTGCCCCCCCCCCCCCCTTTTTTTTTTATATATATTTTTTAATTTTTTTCGCCGAGGTCTTGGGTAAAAACGAGCCAGGAAATGCCAAGTCACTCGCGGCCCCAACGACATTTCCTCCCCGGGGGCCGCTTGTCACCGCTGTCACCGCTGTCACGGTGTCACGGGGGGGGGGGGGGG
>NW_023303303.1:0-530 GCF_011077185.1 Oxyura jamaicensis | reverse complement strand
CCGGGGGGGGGGGAAATGGGGGCCTGGGGACACCCACGTGGCACCTTGGGGACGCCGTGAGGACACCTTGGGGACACTGAAATGTGGGGGTGTTGGAGCCCTGGGGACAGCAAAACTCTCGGGGCACTGAGACAGGACCCTGGGGGCACCGAACCCCTGGGGACACCCACGTGGCACCTCGGGGACACTACAGGGACACCTTGGGGACACCGAGATCTGGGGATGCTGACACCCTGGGGACACCGAAACCCTTAGGGCACTGAAACAGGACCCTGGGGACAGCAGGACGGGACCCTGGGGGCACCAAAACGGGACCCTGGGGGCACCGAACCCCTGGGGACACCCACGTGGCACCTCGGGGACACTGCCGGGGCCCCCTGGGGACACCGAAATCCTGGCGATGCCAAAACCCCAGGGACACCAAGACGGGACCCCAGGGGACCCCAAAGCCCCCGGGGGCACGCAGCACAGCCGGGGGGGGTCCCCAGGGGACATGCTGAGAGGCACGGCCCCCCCGAGGCCACCCGCGG
>NW_023303302.1:283-1075 GCF_011077185.1 Oxyura jamaicensis | reverse complement strand
AGCTCTGAGCAACACCAGGGCCACCAGAGCACAGCACGGGGCACCCCCTGTGACACCTCAGGGACACCCGGGGACACTTTGGGGACACCCTGTGACACCTTGGGGACACGTAGGGACACCCCACGAGCTTCTGGGGACCCTCCCCACGACCCCCCACCAGCTCTGAGCAACACCAGGGCCACCAGAGCACAGCACGGGGCACCCCACGGAGCACCGGGGACCCCCTGTGACACCTCGGGGACCCCCTGTGACACCTCGGGGACCCCCTGTGACACCTCGGGGACCCCCTGCGACACCTCGGGGACCCCCTGCGACACCTCGGGGACATGTGGGGACACCCCATGAGGTTCTGGGGACCCTCCCCACGACCCCCTAACCAGCTCTGAGCAGCACCAGGGCCACCAGAGCACAGTGTGGGGCGCCCCACGGAGCACCGGGGACCCCCTGTGACACCTCGGGGACCCCGTGACACCTCGGGGACATGTAGGGACACCCTGGGGACACGTAGGGACACTCCACAAGGTTCTGGGGACCCTCCCCACGACTCCCCACCAGCTCCAAGCAACACCAGGGCCACCAGAGCACAGTGTGAGGCACCCCACGGGGCACCCCATGGAGCACTGGGGACCCCCTATGACACCTCGGGGACATGTAGGGACACCTTGGGGACACGTAGGTACACCCTGGGGACACGCAGGGACACCTCGGGGACAAGTGGGGACACCCCATGAGGTTCTTGGGACCCTCCCCACGACCCCCTAACCAGCTCCAAGCAACACCAGGGCCACCAGA
>NW_023303302.1:0-273 GCF_011077185.1 Oxyura jamaicensis | reverse complement strand
CGACCCCCTAACCAGCTCCAAGCAACACCAGGGCCACCAGAGCACAGTGTGGGGCGCCCCACGGAGCACCGGGGACCCCCTGTGACACCTTGGGGACATGTAGGGACACCTTGGGGACACGTAGGGACACCCCACAAGGTTCTGGGGACCCTCCCCACGACCCCCCACCAGCTCCAAGCAACACCAGGGCCACCAGAGCACAGCACGGGGCACCCCACGGAGCACCGGGACCCCCTGTGACACCTCGGGGACCCCCTGTGACACCTCGGGGAC
>NW_023303301.1:529-1209 GCF_011077185.1 Oxyura jamaicensis | reverse complement strand
ATGGATAGGATGACAATGTTAGTCGGTGTATTTGCTTTGTGGCGTGTGAGCGAAAGTGGCGTGCAGGGCTGGAAGGTACTGACGGGGGAAGCAGTTCTTAGGGTTAGGTCTGTAATCCTAAAACGTAAAGCCCCAACCCTAAAAACCCTTGCAACCCTAACGTAAAGAACACAAAAGCCCCAACCCTAAAAAGTCTTAAAGCACCAACCCTAAAAACCCTAAAGCCCTAACCCTAAAACCGCTTAAAGGTCCAACCCTAAAAACCCTAAAGGCCCTAACCCTCAAAACCCTTACAATCCTAACCCTAAAAACTATAAAAACCTAACAAGCCTTACAACCCTAAAAAGCCTAACGCCCCAGCCCTAAAAACATTATTAACCTAACCATAAAAATCCTAAAGCCCCAACCGATAAAAATGTTAAAAACCCTACCCCTACAAAAAATAAAGCCCTAACCCTAAAAACCCTTACAACGCTAAACCTAAAAAACCCAAAACCCAGAACTCTAAAACCCTAAAAAGCCCCAATCCTAAAAACCTAAGAAACCCTAACAGAAAAACCCCAAAGCCCCACCCCTAAAAACCCCAAAGCTCTAACCTTAAAAGCATTAAAAACCTAACCCTAAAAACCGAACCCTAAAAACCCCAAAACCCTAACCCTAAAAAACCCTCACATCCCTAA
>NW_023303301.1:0-429 GCF_011077185.1 Oxyura jamaicensis | reverse complement strand
AAAACCCCAAAGCCCCAACCCTAAAAACCCCAAAGCCGTAACCCTAATAAACCCTTACAATTTTAACCCTCAAAACCCTAAAGCCCTAACCCTAAAAACCCTTTCAACCCTAAAAGCCCTAAAGCCCCAACCCTAAAAACCTAAAAAACCTCTACCGTAAGAACCCTCACCGCCCTAACCCTAAGAACCCTCACCGCCCTAACCCTAAAAACACTTACAAACCTTACCCTAAAAACCATATTGCCCAAGTCATAAAAAAATAAAAAACCCTAACACTAAAACCCCTAAAGCCCTAACCCTAAAAACCCTAACAACACTAAATGCCCTCACAGCCTCAACCCTAAAAACGCTTAGAACCCCAATCCTAAACACCCTAAATCCAAGCCATAAAAGCCTTAAAGCCCCTAACCCCAGAAGCCTTAAAGCCCC
>NW_023303300.1:0-6904 GCF_011077185.1 Oxyura jamaicensis | reverse complement strand
TTTTTTTTTTTTTTTTTTTTTTTTTTTTTTTTTTTTTTAAGGGTGTTAAAACTGTAAAGCATGAGGGCATGCTAATTTCTGATATCGAAGTATGTTATATTTCTTCACTGGGGTCCTAACAATGCTTATACGCCAGGAATATTCTTGCAAATATGTGGATATTTACTGAATGAAACAAGGCACAAAAATTTGGGAGAACATCACAACATAATTAAACATCACATTTGTAAGTAAATATGCATCAGAGATTGTTTCTGGTATATAGTGCCATAATGAAGAAGCAGTCAAGACAGCATGTTAAATATGTCTTAATCATCATGTCTTGCCAGGTAAAGAGTTTTTAAATGTGAAAGGGATGATAAACAGTTACCAAGCATTTACTTTGTAAGTATGCTTGTCTGATTTTAGTAATAACGAATGTTAGATTTCCCTCTTAATTTCTGTTCAGCTAAATCTGTTGAGAGCCGGAGTCCTTTGCCCTCCGAGTCCTTTGCCCTCCTATGTCATCACAGGAAACTCTGGGCAAATTGGACATAAACATCTCAGGCATGACTGTGGGAGTGTAACTGGTTTTATTCAAAAGTAAAATCACCTTCTCCTCCTGCAACTTCCTGTACTTAGCGTTGCTATAGGTTTACATTAATGTTGTAACATGTTTTCCTACACTGTGGAAGTTACTTTTCTCTCTTTTAATGCTTGTCAATGTCCTTGCTTGAAACAGAAGGTCAGTAGAGTAGAAGCGAGGGGACTGGAGGGTGCTTTATGCCTGCACAGGCACTTGTTTTCCTTTACCATGCTGTAGGGTCAGTTCCACAAAACACCTGTGAAAGATGCAGATCATGGCTAGCAGATGGTGAATCACTGGGAGCAAGATGAGGAATAAATATTTGTGCATGTCAGCTGGGTAGGAAAATTATGTAGATACTCAGGGAATGAAACAATACAATGCATAATGAAATGTGAGTCGTCTGAGGGAGAATACGAGCTATAGATTCTGGAACAAGTGTGGAAAATACTCATATTTCAGAAATCCTTTAGGTAAATAGATAAAAATTGGATGCTTACCTTAAGCTGTCTGTGGAGGTTTATATCACCAAATAAAACCCATCCGTGAAGCTTAGAGTCTGTTTTTATTGTTGACTTTCAGAGAGAAATCTGAATAAAAGAAGAAGATCATATTTATTTTTTTAAAAAAGGCAAATAAGAGAGCAATAACACTTGAGGGAGGAGGGCAGAAGACATATTTTTTCCTCATATGAAAGTAGTTTGGTCATCTAACCCTATGGGTTTAGCTATGGCTAAAAGGCCCCATTGTGCATGAAGGAATTATGAGCTCCAGGTATCATGCTTCAGTTTGGGAGAGTACTGAGGGACTTTGTTTACCACATGACATTAGAAGATAATAGATGATACTGTGTCTTATAAAGGCAAGCAGTTTATCTGAGTAACATCTATATACTCCTATCATGCTCCCAGACACATATTTCTACGATAAAGAGCTCCTAAAACTTCCTAGAGGTCAATGATTTGTGATAGACCTTAAAGCCTTCTCAATTTATGTTCTGTCTTTCTACCTACATAATTTAGTGGAAAGGCGTTTATGTAAATTTTAACAAATAGCCTTTCTTATTTTAAGGGCAATCTTTTTATAGCTAGTTTAAATCACTGCCAAGGCTATGCGGGGATAGGTACTTTAAAAAAACATGCAAGCTTTCCAAAATATTTAGATTTTGTAAAGCTGAGACTCTTTCCTCTAGAAGCACTTGAGAATGCTCATGCTAAATATATATATATATATATATATATATATATATATAGTTTGGAAAATAAACTACAGGATGGACAAAAAGATGAAAACTGTAAAGCAAACCTTAGAGAAAGTCTCAGGCACAATCAGTGCATAAACGTCTACAATAAATCCAGGACTTCACATGAAAACCCTGTTCTTGGTGTTACCACTTATTTAATTGTTGATCATCCCTTTCATCTACAACTTTAAAGTATTGGTGATATTTAATAATTGGCCTCCTTAAAGTGAAGGAAATTTCAGTTAAGGGTGGAAAAATGCATCCTTGGCTAAGAACCTGTGAATTCTTGGTGTTTGCAGAACTTGGTTGTCCAAGGGAATGACTTTTCAGAGGCCAAAGAAACATATCTGAGTATATTTCTTTACCCAATATAGCATTTTCCAGGTATCTTCATTATGAAAATCTACCTACCATTCCTCTCTGCAAGCCTACTCTGAATATTCTGTTCTGTGCTCTTGGCTACAGTTTTAGACCAATATTTCACAATTTGTCTAGACTATGTCAGGCAAAGAAGATGCTGCCTTTGAGTAGCAAATCAAGGGAGAGGTATAATGAATATCCTGTAGAACAAAATGGGGGGTAGTTATGAGAATTTCATTCCCTTTTGTGTGTAAAAAACTCAGAACTCTTCAGCAGGGAGCCCCATGGCTGTGTGAATATCTACAGTGGTTCTAACTGAATAGAAAAAAAATAAGATAAAATCTTCTGTGTACTTAAACACTGTTGACTATGCTTTATTCTCCAGCCCTGAGAGATTAGGCTGCAGTGATGGTTGGGATACTAGATATCTTCACATGGGAAAGACTTCTATGGCTCTCTTTTCAGAATATTGAATTTCAGTGTGTGTGTGGGGGGGGTTAGTGGGGTGGAAGGATGGGGGGAAGTGGGGGGGTGGAGGCAGAGGGATTGGTGTGGCTCCAAGAGGAAAGAAAGAGGAAAGAAAAGGGTTATGTGCTTGTGAGATACTGAGGAAAGGCATGTACTATGTGAGATACTGTATGATGAAATGAGGTCATATATGATTTCTCTTATCATTCTTTTTTGAGTCTTGGGAAATAGAGGGTTTGTTAGCTAGCAGTGTAGCCTTGGGGCTTCCCTTGATTTCACTCCAGTTATGGCTTACTATTTATTGGTATACCCATCAAGGAGGTCCCTCCTGGGACCTGAAGAGTGTGAAAGTATCTGTGTGAGGTTATTGGAAGCAGAAACTGGTGGACCTTTGCATTTCATGATCTTTGACCAACAAGGCCTGGACCAAGTCTGGAAAGACTTAGCTGCATAAAGAAGACAAGACAACAGAAAACACCCTGCAGGGTGGCTGAGGTTATTGAGAGAGGCAATAACTCAAGTTTCTATGTCTTTCTTCATTCAGTGTATTTTCCCCTGAAACCGGGATATTGAGTGCTCACCATTTTCTTCCTCTGTCAAGTAAAAGTAGTTGCTTTACAGTCACATGAGCCAATGCCAAAGATCTCTGTGCCTCATTGTGCCTGAAAGAGTTGCAAAGTGGAACCCACCATCTTTACTATGATGGCAACCAAGTGACTATATTGTGTTTCACAGAGGTAGTTATCACTCTTTGCTGTTTCCTGATACTACATGGCATTACAGGACAGTTAATCAGAAATCACTCCTCAGTGATCAGACTTACTTTGTCAAGCAGTGAAAAAATAGACACAGAGCAAAACAGGGGTTTTAGCAGACATACACTCTATATAGGGAGATCCACAGTCACTCCCTTGAGTCTATGAAAAAAGCATAGATGAGTTTGTACTATCTGAAGAAACTACAGGGTCTGTCTCTTAAAAATGCATTGTTTCAGGTAAATATTTACTTCCCTCTAAAGAACCCATTTAATAAACGGGAGGAATTGTACAACGTTCTTGTATTTGTATTCCTGAAGCTTTGTATATTTTCTTAGTGAGTGTGGATGTCCACATTGATTTTGGAGAAACATTTCAGTTACTTATTTTATAATAGAGGAATTTTTAGAGAGTAGAGGAACTGCTTATTTTCCTGTGCAGGGAAGGAGGCAATGAATATCATGACCTCAAAAAGATTCTCTCTCAAAATGCCACAACATAGAAGTTATAGCAGTTCTTTGACATATGACATGATTCTGATCTGGAATTCTGCTTTATGAGTGACATGTTGAGGCACTGGCCTTTCTTGCATTCCTTTATTTGTAGAACATGTGAAGAGCACAATGCTTTATAAAGCTTGTAAGGATATCTTGGATACCTGTGCACTTTGAGTCAAGTATTTTAGTTGCCTCACTATCAATTTAGGAGCTTAATTATAGGCACTGAAGTCAGAAAACCTATTTATAACTATACCTAAACTAGGAAGAAGGAAAGAGCAAGCTTTGGAAAATCAGATATGAATTTGAAGTATCTTTGCTCCTAAAAACAAGGAGGTAAAAGGCATCAAAAGTTCATTTGTTCTATCTCCATGCCTAAGGAAAATTCATTTCTACTTTATTTATATTATTTATATGTCAATGGAAAATATCAATAAGAACTGAATGAAACTGAGGTGTGCTGTGTTATTTATTCTTTTTGACACCTTATTCATGACAGTTATGTGTAAATTCCAAGATCAGGAAATATCAATTCACAATTATTTAATGTAAGAAAAGTTTTGCAATATGTGATTTCATATAACAACCTTCAGTAATATTATAAGTTTTTGTCAAGTTAATTATGACAAAATCACTGTTATGTAGAAAGTTTTCATGTTTAAACAGCTTCATAAGTCAGAATCTGATCCATAACAGCAATAAATGGTCCCTAGTTTTCCACAGGTGATAAGTAGAGCTGGTCATGGTTGGAAGGCATGTTAGATATTAATGTTTTAGGTAAAGTTCCACTTCATACTGCAATACAGGGTAATTATTATTGTCTTTAGTGTATCAGGATGGTAAATATATTTCAGAAAAATATAAGGTCAGATCTTTGGTGTCAAACATTTATTTGAATTGTATAAATATAATTAGGAAAATAAATCTGATGGAAATATGTTTGTGGTGGGTGTGGGTGGGGTGGGAAATATATCCCTACTGGGGACCAGGGAATTTATTGTAACAACAAGTAATTTTGTATTTTTATTAGTGTGTGCGTGTGTGTCTGTGTGTGTGTTAACTTGCCAATAGATCCAACTGAGACACTGTAGAAGCCATTTTGTATTTTTTCTTATTATTTCATTGGGCATGAAGTCTGGAACATTTATCTTCATCACATTGTTGGTCTTAGCTTAAAAATCATTATTTCTAGGTTTGTGCTGAATTGAATCAACAATTTTCCTATTAAAGGACATTGAAAGAAGTAAAGAAAATGCAACTTCTTGCTTCAGAATACCAAAAGAGAGCATTTATGTTTTTAGAGTGCTGTCAAATATGTGAAATGCTCATCAGAGAATAAAGGAATGGAATTGTCCTATGCTTTTGATTTAATCCCAAATGAGTCATTCGAGTGCTGAGTTTTCATTTAAGTATTATTTGGTCATGTGTATGGTTTAACCATAATAACTGTAAATTTGGAAAATAGCTCTTAGGAGAAGGTATATGTGCCACAATATTTTCAGAGATTTTAGATCTGAAAGAAAGAATGTGACCTGTCAAGCAGGAGAACATTTCTTTGGTCCTTGCTATGTGCTTCCCTCTATTATTCTAACCACTATTCTGACCACTCTGTTCCAAGTTACCTTTGAATATTGAGTTTTATGAGTTAGAAAATATGAGGTAAATGAAAGCTCTCTAGATTTCACTAAAGAGAGTTGTAGAATGGTGTTGAAAGATAAGAGTATATTGGTTTTGCCGGGAATAGAGTTAATTTTCTTGATGTCAGTTCTTATTGTACTATGTTTTGGTTTTGTCACCAAAACAGTGCTGATAACACACCAATGTTTTATCTGTTGCTGAGCAGAAGCTTTTCTGCTTCATGCTGCCCTGCCAGCCAGGAGGCTGGGTTGCACAAAAAAGGGTAGGATCATGCTCATTGGTAAAATGTGAGAGGAAGAAGGAAGAAGGAGAGATGTTCATTGTTATGGTGTTGGTCTTCCCAAGCAACCATTATGTGTGATGAAGCCCTGCTTCCCTGGAAATGGCCAAATATCTGCCTGCTGATGGGAAGTAAGGAATGAATTCCTTATTTTGCTTTGCTTGTACATGCATGTTTGCTTTGCCTTCTTAGTTGTCTTTATCACAACCTACAAGTTTTCTCATTTTTTCTTTTCTGATTCTTTTACCCATCACACCGGGCAGGGAGTGAGCAAGAGGGTGCATGGGGCTTAGATGCCTTGTGGGATTAATTAATATTAATGAAAATAAATAAATACATACATAAATAAAAAAAAGATCTAGTGTTTCAGGCAGACTAAATATAGAAATGGACCTGTGCCTACTGCTATATGAGCTATATAAATGAGCTATTACAGGAGCTATTATGTGAGCTATTATATATGAGCTATTATATGAGTTATATTTAAGCTGGTTGCTTAAGCTCTATAAATCTATTTGTGCTAAGAAAATGATTTCTTCAATATTACGAATATTAAAGCTATCTAACATAGTGACTCCAGCTATGTGATTAGTATAAATCATGTTATCTCAGATAACCAGCATTAACTTTGCTACATTTGATTTTACAAATTGCTATTGTCTGAACAATACCTCATAAATAGGTACTATTCATTTGTGCTGATGAGTGAATTAGTGACCAGCATGCCCAGCTGAGCTCCTTTCTGCAGGTCAGCTTTAATTACATCTTCTCCAGATGAAGAAATGGAGGGCCTTTATTACCAATTTACAGAACGAATGATTAAAAGGACTTATGCATATTTATTTATTTATTTATTTATTTATTTTTGCCAGAACTGATCCCTGTAGCAAGATGAGAGATGCTGTGTATTAAAGCAATACCTTCAAAGAATAACTAGTATGTGCTAATGAGCAACTGATTACTAAAAATAAATGAAGAATAAAATAAAAAAAATAGTTTGCAAAAGCAGTACCTAGAATTAATACTCTGTTTAACTAGTGGAATTTTCATTTTCTTATTTTTTCTTTAACTGGATGTTCTTGAGGAGGGAAAGACAGG
>NW_023303299.1:957-1624 GCF_011077185.1 Oxyura jamaicensis | reverse complement strand
GTGGCCGCCTACGTCCCCAACTCCGGCCGCGGCCTGAGCCGCCTCCCGTACCGGCAGCGCTGGGACCTGGCCTTCCGCTCCTACCTCACCCGCCTGGACGCCCAGAAACCCGTGGCCCTGTGCGGCGACCTCAACGTGGCCCACGCCGACATCGACCTGCGGCACCCCCGGGCCAACCGCCGCTCGCCGGGCTTCACCCAGGAGGAACGCGACGGCTTCGGGGCCCTGCTGGACGCCGGCTTCCTCGACACCTTCCGCCACCTCTACCCGACCGTGCCCCACGCCTACACCTTCTGGACCTACCTGGGGGGCGCGCGGAGCCGCAACGTGGGCTGGCGCCTCGATTACTGCGTGGTGTCGCGGCGCCTGGCCGGGGCGCTGTGCGACAGCAAGATCCGCAACAAGGTGCTGGGCAGCGACCACTGCCCCGTGGTGCTCTACCTGGCGCTGGAAGCCGGCCCGTGACGGTCCCGTAACGGTCCCGTGAGGTCGTCCCCTCATGACCCTATGAGTTCACCCCGTAACGACCCCGTAACTCATCCCAGAATGACCCTATAAGGTCGTCCTGTAACGGTCCCGTGAGGTCATCCCGTAATGACCCTCTGAGGTCGTCCTATAACGACCCCATAACTCGTCCCAAAATGACCCCGTAAGGTCGTCCTGTAAT
>NW_023303299.1:0-947 GCF_011077185.1 Oxyura jamaicensis | reverse complement strand
TAATGACCATATAAGGTCATCCTGTAACGACCCCATGAGTTCACCCCCTAACGACCCCATAACTCGTCCCATAACGACCCCATAAGATCGTCTCATAATGACCCTATAAAGAGACCCTATAACGACCCTATAAGACCATCCCATAATGACCCTATAAGGTTGTCCCATAACGGTCCCGTGAGGTCGTCCCGTAACGACCCCATGAGTTCACCCCCGAACGACCCCATAAGGTCGTCCCATAATGACCCCATAAGGTCGTCCTGTAACGGTCCCGTGAGGTCGTCTCGTAACGACCCTCTGAGGTCATCCTATAACAACCCCATAACTCGTCCTGTAACGACCCCATAAGGTCATCCCATAATGACCCCATAAGGTCATCCCATAATGACCCCATAAGGTCACCTGTAATGGTCCCATAAGGTCGTCCCGTAACGACCCCGTAAGGTTGTCCTGTAACGGTCCCATGAGGTCGTCCCCTAACGACCCCATGAGTTTACCCCATAACGACCCCATAACTCGTCCCAGAACGACCCTATAAGGTCATCCTGTAACGGTCCCGTGAGGTCATCCCGTAATGACCCCATGAGTTCACCCCGTAACGACCCCATAACTCGTCCTGTAACGACCCCGTAAGGTCGTCCCCTAATGACCCTATAAAGAGACCCCCTAATGACCCCATAAGGTCATCCTGTAACGACCCCAAAAATCACCCCAAAACAACCCCATAAGGTCATCCCCGAACGACCCTATGAGGTCATCCCATAACGACCCCATAAGATCGTCCCATAATGACCCTATAAGGTCATCCCATAACGACCCCATAACGACCTTGTAATGACCCCGTAACCCCATAACAACCCCATAACCCCATAACGACCCCGTGACCCCATAATGACCCTGTGACCCCATGACCCCGTAACCCCATAACGACCCCATAACCCCATAAC
>NW_023303298.1:0-1368 GCF_011077185.1 Oxyura jamaicensis | reverse complement strand
AACTACTGTACAGGATTTCTGATGTTTCATTTTCAGCCTATAGAGTGTTTGGGTATTACCCATCTGATCTAGCCATGTCCTGAGGATTGTGCAGTGAGCCCAGTTACCCTTAGTGTATAAATTGGCTGGTGCATTTTGCCTCTTACTTGCCTGCATACACAAATGGGGTTGATTTGTCTTGCCTTACTAATTTTCTTCCCCTTGCCCCCATTTCTAGGAGAACTGATGCAGACCAAAGACATTGATTTAATATAGTTGCTGTTAGGTGAGAAATGTTCTTCCTGCTCTCCGCACTCTTGCACAGATATGAACACTATGTAGGTAAAATGTAATACTGTTTACACCAATAGCTGTAGTGGTAATTCTCCCAAATAACTGATTTAGTCATCTACCTCTAAAACTTCATAACTATCTCAAATAATATACAACATTTGTCTTTGTGTTCAGCACTATTTTTAGAGATATATTTTTTATTAAGGGTGCATTAATAGTGATAGACTGTTCTCCAAGGATTTTTACAGAATTTTCTTACTATGCAGTTTTGAAAAAGTCTTTCTTTTCCTGTTGATAACGGTCCAGTCAATCTTTATATTCAAAGTTTGGAATCTTTTAGTGCTCTCTTACTGTTTCATTAACGTTAGTTCTCACATTGCTATATCTTTTCCTGAAGGAATCCAGAGGGATTTTAAAGACATGGTAGGATCTCAAGTATACAGACTTCTGAGTTTTGGACACATCTATGTCTTTTGAGTATTTGTGATATTAAAGAGTATTTTTTTAGAATTGCAGAAAAGTCAGGTTTTCTGCAGAAACCCTCAAGGAAAAAAATGAACTGCTGCAGATGTATTTTGGAAATCTCTTTGGAAATCAAAAACAAATTGATAATATAACTTTACTAGGTGTTGAGTGTTCTGGTATGGTACTGTGTTAAGCTTTGTCCAGTGTTCAAAATTCTTTTCTTGCTATGACCTACACGGCTGTAGTAATCCATGTAATATGAGGGTGGAACTTTACTTTTCTAATTTTAAATATTTTATTTTAAAAGTTACATTCAGGAAACGGGCAGTGAAAAAAGACTTTGCCACCCAAGATTTTTCTTAACAGTGGTGTCTTCCTGCTTTCCTTCTTGTAACAGTGATACAGTACTTAGTGCGCTGAAGTCTTGGCTATCATTAAGGATTTATTCAGTGATACAGAGAAACATAATACACTTTATCATTATTGACTGAAATAGCCAAAGGATAGAGGGGAGAGAAGCTGTCACTCATACCATGATGATAACTTATCCTACAGCTAAGCCTTTGGACTGCCAGTTGCTCCTCACAGAGGTGACCAGTTACTGCCTCAGTAGACACCCAGGAAACACCA
>NW_023303297.1:0-3433 GCF_011077185.1 Oxyura jamaicensis | reverse complement strand
TACACAAATGGGGTTGATTTGTCTTGCCTTCCTAATTTTCTTCCCCTTGCCCCCATTTCTAGGAGAACTGATGCAGTCCAAAGACATTGAATTAATATAGTTGCTGTTAGGTGAGAAATGTTCTTCGTGCTCTCTGCACTCTTGCACAGATATGAACACTCTATAGGTAAAATATAATACCGTTTACACCAATAGCTGTAGTGGTAATTCTCCCAAATAACTGATTTAGTCTTCTACCTCTAAAACTTCATAACTATCTCAAATAATATACAACATTTGTTTTTGTGTTCAGCACTATTTTTTGAGATATATTTTTTATTAAGGGTGCATTAATAGTGATGGACTGTTCTCCAAGGATTTTTACAGAATTCTCTTACTATGCAGTTTTGAAAAAGTCTTTCCTTTCCTGTTGATAATGGTCTAGTCAATCTTTATATTCAAAGTTTGGAATCTTTTAGTGCTTTCTTACTGTTTCATTAACGTTAGTTCTCACATTGCTATATCTTTTTCCAGAAGGAATCCAGAGGGATTTTAAAGACATGGTAGGATCTCAAGTATACAGACTTCTGAGTTTTGGACACATCCATGTCTTTTGAATATTTGTGATATTAAAGAGTATTTTTTTTAGAATTGCAGAAAAGTCAGGTTTTCTGCAGAAACCCTAAAGGAAAAAAATGAACTGCTGCAGATGTATTTTGGAAATCTATTTGGAAATCAAGAACAAATTGATAATATAACTTTACTAGATGTTGAGTGTTCTGGTATGGTATTGTGTTAAGCTTTGTCCAGTGTTCAAAATTCTTTTTTTGCTATGACCTACACGGCTGTAGTAATCCATGTAATATGAGGGTGGAACTTTACTTTTCTAATTTTAAATATTTTATTTTAAAAAGTACATTCAGGAAATGGGCAGTGAAAAAGGACTTTGCCACCCAAGATTTTTCTTAACAATGGTGTATTCCTGCTTTCTTTCTTGTAACAGTGATACAGTGATACAGTAACAGTGATACTTATTGCACTGAAGTCTTGGCTATCATTAAGGATTTATTCAGTGATACAGAGAAACATAATACACTTTATCATTATTGACTGAAATAGCCAAAGGATAGAGGGGAGAGAAGCTGTCACTCATACCATGATGATATCTTATCCTACAGCTAAGCCTTTGGATTGCCAGTTGCTCCTCACAGAGATGACCAGTTACTGCCTCAGTAGACACCCAGGAAACACCACAGAACAGGTTGGGAAAGGCACTTTACCTAATGAATCACCTAGCATTACCCTTTCCTCACAAAGAGGTACCACCCATAGTAAAACATTACAAAGTATGAATTCCGCACTGCCATGGGTGCCAGAATCAGAGCAGGCCTTAGTGATGGTAACAAATTTAAATACAGGTCTTTGGGAGGAACCCCAGCCTCTAATAACTTGGGGTCGAGGGTATGCTTGTCTCTCCACAGGTCACGGACCAAGATGGCTACCAGCACGGGGGTAAGGTCATGGTTGGCCTCCTCCTCACAATCGCCGCTGTCATCGGTTATTGCCAGCCCTGGGTCTCCATCCAACCATGCCACAACATCGGGGTCACCCTCATCAACATGACAGGACAAGAAGCAATGTGCCTGTCCCTGGCTAGTGCTAACGACCCGTTTACATCATGTCTGGTGGGGATCCTGGCAGATAGCAAAGACTGGACTGTCTACTTGCTGCGAGCACCCCTAGAGCCACAAGAATTAGATATCCTGGGAAGTGTAACAGCCACATCATGTGTAAGGTTCAATTACATGGGCAAAAACCAAACCATAAAACAAATTGTCAATGTCACGCTCGCTCCTTATTGCAATGCATCTCTTTGGTGTAATTATACAAAACCATAATAGCATCGTTCCTTGTGCCAGGAGCAGCTCTGCTCGGCTGTGGGATCGACTGTGGAACAGACGCCCCTAGGTGCACCCCGAGCATTTTCCTCGGAGGGGTCTCCACTCTCAGCCGCTCACCACGGGAGTAGACAAGGACATCCTGAAGCCGCGGACAAATTATTTTAAGTGATATTTTCTTGTGGTATGAATGAAAAGTGAAAGAGGCCTCTTTGCGTGAGTGTGTGATTGTGCTGTGCGAGTGAGAAGTAGCATCGCGGCAAAGCACCATCCCTAGTGATTAGTGACTTGTTGCTTGGTGTAGATTCTAGTAGGCACGCTACTTTACAATCATAATTTGTATGTGATTTTCACCCTGTTGCTTATTGTAATGTTTGCAGTGCTTGATAGAAAAATACATAGAAAGCATTTGGTTGATTGTAAATAAAAAGGGGGAATTGTGGGAAAGGAATTTGCAGGTGACTTTGCGCTGTTTCCCACGTCCTTGTATTAGAGATAATGAGGAAACAAGCTAGAGACAAGTGCATGGAAAAGCTAGACCAGTTATAAGTTGCTATCGGCGCATGCTGTAGTTAGTTGCCTATATATACTCTGTGAGAACCTGCAATAAAGGAGGACGATTATACTCGCATCGAGATTGCATCGTTACTCGGGTCCGTTTCCCTTTCTGACAGGGGTGGATATATGTCCTGGTTTTAGCTAGGAGAGAGTTAATTTTCCTTCCAGTAGCTGGTAGAGTGCTATGTTTTGGATTTAGATGAGACTAATGTTGATAACACACTAATGTTTTACTTGTTACAGAGCACTGCTTATACTAAGCCAAGGACTTTTCAGCTTCTTGCTCTGTCCTGCCAGCGGGCAGGCTGGGGGTGCAGCAGGAGCTGGGAGGGGACAGACCCAGGACAGCTGACCCAAAGTGGCCAAAGGGATATTCCATACCATCTGACATCATGGTAAATAATATATAGGGGTGGCTAGCCGGGGTGGGGGGCCGGCTGCTTGGGGATAGACTGGGCATCAGTCAGCGGGTGGTGAGCAATTGTTTTGTGCATCACTTGTTTTGTACATATTATTATTATTATTATTATATTTTCCTGTCCTAATAAACTGTCCCTATCTCAACCCATAGATTTCAGTTTTTCTTTTCTCGTTTCTCTCCCCCATCCCAGAGAGGGAGGGGGGAGGGTGAGCGAACGGCTGTGTGGTGTTTAGCTGCCGGCCGGGTTAAACCACAACAGTCCTTTTGGTGCCCAACGTGGGGCCCGAAGGGTTGAGATAACGACAGATCTGAATAGAGTGTAGTAAAACAAAATTCTGATAAACATTTCATCAGTTTAATATTTACTAATCACAATGTCGATTTTTGTGATCTCAAGTCTGCTGTGCCTGTTTTCCGAATTGAGTTATATAGCACATTACTTACTGTATGTGTTCCCTGTTGTGTTGCTTATCACTGCTGGGGGTTGGTACAAGGTTATTATTTTGCTGTACTGTGTAACACTGCCTTATGATATGATAAAGTTACCGGCCATGAGACTAACCTGGTATTTGTACTC
>NW_023303296.1:0-1659 GCF_011077185.1 Oxyura jamaicensis | reverse complement strand
GCTCTCCATTAATGGGAGTTTCATTAATGAGACCCCACTAATTAAACCCTGTTAATGGGACCTCGTTCATAGGACCCCATTAACGAGGACCTCATTGATGAGGACCCTGTTAATTAAACCCCCGTTAACGGGACGCTGTTAATAGGACGCCATTAGTGGGATTCTCTTAATGGGACCTCGTTAATGAGAACCCCGTGAGTGGGACCCTGTTAATGGGCCCCCATTAACGAGGATCCCGTTAATGAGACCCTCGTTACTAGGACCCCATTAGTGGGACCCCGTTAACGGCCCCCCGTTAACGGCCCTGCCCCCGCTAACGAGATCCCAGGTTCCTGCCCCCGCTAATTGCCCCCTGGGGTCACCCAGTGCCCCCCGCTGTCACCCCAGTGTCCCCCCGGTGTCACCCAGTGCCACCCAGTGTCCCCTCGGTGTCACCCGGTGTCACCCAATGTCCCCTCGGTGTCACCTGGGGTCACCCGAGGTCCCCTCAGTGTCACCCGGTGTCACCTGGGGTCCCCTCAGTGTCACCTGGGGTCACCCAATGTCCCCTCAGTGTCACCCGGTGTCACCTTCAGTGGCCCCTCGGTGTCACCTGGTGTCCCCTGGGTGCCACCCACTGCCACCTCCCATCCCTGGTGTCACCCAGTGTCCCCCTGGTGTCACCCGGTGTCACCTGGGGTCCCCTCAGTGTCACCTGGGGTCACCCAGTGTCCCCTTGGTGTCACCTGGTGTCATCTTCAGTGTCCCCTTGGTGCCACCCAGCGTCACCTCCCGTCCCCTGGTGTCACCCAATGTCCCTCTGGTGCCACCCACTGTCATCTGGTGTCACCTTCGGTGTCACCCCGTGACCCCTTGGTGTCACCCGGTGTCACCTCCCGTCCCCTGGTGTCCCCTCCAGTGCCACCCCCCTGTCCCTGTAGTGTCACCTGGTGTCATTTTCAGTGTCACCTAATGTCCCCTTGGTGCCACCTGGCGTCACCTCCTGTCCCCTGGTGTCACCCGGTGCCAACCCAATGTCCCCTCAGTGTCACCTGGGGTCACCCAGTGTCCCTTTGGTGTCACCTGGTGTCACTTCCAGTGTCACTTCCTGTCCCCTTGGTGCCACCCAGCGTCACCTCCCGTCCCCTGGTGTCACCCAATGCCCCTCTGGTGCCACCCACTGTCACCTGGTGTCACCTCCAGTGCCACCCCCTGTCCCTATGGTGCCACCTGGTGTCACTTTCAGTGTCACCCCATGACCCCTTGGTGCCACCCGGCGTCACCTCCCGTCCCCTGGTGTCCCCTTGATGTCCCCTGGTGTCACCCAGCGTCCCCCTGGTGTCACCCGGTGTCACCCCATGACCCCTTGGTGTCACGTGGTGTCCCCTTGGTGTCACCTGGTACCAACCCAATGTCCCCTCAGTGTCACCCGGTGTCACCCCATGACCCCTTGGTGTCACCTGGTGTCCCCTTGGTCTCACCTGGTACCAACCCAATGTCCCCTCAGTGTCACCTGGGGTCACCCAGCGTCCCCTTGGTGCCACCCAGTGTCACCTCCCCTCCCCTGGTGTCCCCTGGTGTCACCCAGCATCCCCCTGGTGCCACCCGGTGTCACCCCATGACCCGTTGGTGTCACCTGGGGTCACCCCGTGTGCCCTCGGTGTCACCCGGTGTCACCCC
>NW_023303295.1:0-1362 GCF_011077185.1 Oxyura jamaicensis | reverse complement strand
TAGATGTGTCCAAAACTCAGAAGTCTGTATACTTGAGATTCTACCATGTCTTTAAAATCTCTCTGGATTCCTTCAGGAAAAGTGTCTAGGTCTTTTTTCACTAACGTTAATGACACAGTAAGAAAGCACTAAAAGATTCCAAACTTTGAATATAAAGATTGACTAGACCGTTATCAACAGGAAAAGAAAGACTTTCTCAAAACTGCATAGTAAGAAAATTCTGTAAAAATCCTTGGAGAACAGTCTATCACTATTAATGCACCCTTAATAAAAAATATATCTCTAAAAATAGTGCTGAACACAAAAACAAATGTTGTATATTATTTGAGATAGTTATGAAGTTTTAGAGGTAGATGACTAAATCAGTTATTTGGGAGAATTACCACTACAGCTATTGGTGTAAAAAGTATTACATTTTACCTACATAGTGTTCATATCTGTGCAAGAGTGCAGAGAGCAGGAAGAACATTTCTCACCTAACAGCAACTATATTAAATCAATGTCTTTGGTCTGCATCAGTTCTCCTAGAAATGGGGGCAAGGGGAAGAAAATTAGGAAGGCAAGACAAATCAACCCCATTTGTGTATGCAGGCAAGTAAGAGGCAAAATGCACCAGCCAAATTATACACTAAGGGTGGCTAGGCTCACTGCACAATCCTCAGGACATGGCTAGATCAGATGGGTAATACCCAAACACTCTATAGGCTGAAAATGAAACATCACAAATCCTGTACAGTAGTTCCCATGATGTGAATTCAGTCATCTTGCCTTAAGTATTCACAACGGTGCTGTGCTGTTGCAAAAGCACTTTCATTCCTGTTCACCATGTCCATCAGATTTGGGGGTTCCATTAAGAAGAAAAGCAGTAACTAATAGCAGCGCAAGGCTTTGTCACTAGTGAACAGAGTATGTTAACTGGCTAACACTTGTGAAGTGTTAGTTGTTCCAAACAGTAACCATTTCAAAAACAGCGTCACCACCAGAACCTGATGGTATTCAAAGCATCTGTTAATACACAAATGGAATCAGAATTTTTCTATCCTTTGGGTAGTCTTCAAATTTCTCAAGGTACCACTGGTGGTGTTGCTTTGCCCTAGAGCCCAAGATAAAAAGTGTACACAATGCAAATGCAAGGCTTTCGATGGTGAAGCAGGCAAGAGCAAACCCAAGCCATTCCAGGATCTCTCCAAAAAAGTTCGCGCCACTGACATACTCAAACATTCCTCCTCTTGGTATCTTGCAACCAGTTTCCCCTGGTTTTCTATTTTTTCTTTTCTTTTTATCTCTTTTTCCCTCTTTTTTTTTTCTTTTTTTTTTTCTATTTTTTCCTTTTTTCCTTTTCATTTTTTTTCCATTTTTTAT
>NW_023303294.1:0-2607 GCF_011077185.1 Oxyura jamaicensis | reverse complement strand
AAAAAGAGAAAAAAGAAAGAAAAAAGACAGAAAGAAAAAAGGAAAGAAAAAAAAGAAAAAAGAAAAAAATAGAAAAAAAATAAAAGAAAAAAAAAGAAAAAATAGAAAAGAAAGAAAAGAAAACGAAAAAAAGAAAGAAAAAGAAAGAAAAAGAAAAGAAAAAAGAGAAAGAAAAAAGAAAAAAAAAGAAAAAAATGAAAAAAGGAAAGAAAGAGGAAAAAATATAAAAAGGAAAAAAAGAAAGAAAAAAAAGAAAAAAAGGAAAAAAATGAAAAAAATGAAAAAAGAGAAAGAAAAAATAAAAAAAAAACAAAAAATTAAAAAAAAAAAAAAAAAAAAAAAGGAGGGAAAAAGAGACAAAAAGAAAAGAAAAAAAAAAAAAGAGAAAACCAGGGGAAACTGGTTACAAGATACCAAGAGGAGGAATGTTTGAGTGTGGAGCCAACTTTTTTGGAGAGATCCTGGAATGGTTTGTGTTTGCCCTTGCCTGCTGCACCATCGAAAGCCTTGCATTTGCATTGTGTACACTTTTTATCTTGGGCTCTCGGGCAAAGCAACACCACCAGTGGTACCTTGAGAAATTTGAAGACTACCTAAAGGATAGAAAAATTCTGATTCCATTTGTGTATTAACAGATGCTTTGAATACCATCAGGTTCTGGTGGTGACGCTGTTTTTGAAATGGTTACGGTTTGGAACAACTAACACTTCACAAGTGCTAGCCAGTTAACATACTCTGTTCACTAGTGACAAAGCCTTGCGCTGCTATTAGTTACTGCTTTTCTTCTTAATGGAACCCCCAGATCTGATGGACATGGTGAACAGGAACAAAAGTGCTTTTGCAACAGCACAGCACTGTTGTGAATACTTAAGGCAAGATGACTGAATTCACATCATGGGAACTACTGTACAGGATTTCTGATGTTTCATTTTCAGCCTATAGAGTGTTTGGGTATTACCCATCTGATTGTGCAGTGAGCCCAGTCACCCTTAGTGTATAATTTGGCTGGTGCATTTTGCCTCTTACTTGCCTGCGTACACAAATGGGGTTGATTTGTCTTGCCTTCCTAATTTTCTTCCCCTTGCCCCCATTTCTAGGAGAACTGATGCAGACCAAAGACATTGATTTAATATAGTTGCTGTTAGGTGAGAAATGTTCTTCCTGCTCTCTGCACTCTTGCACAGATATGAACACTATATAGGTAAAATGTAATACTGTTTACATCAATAGCTGTAGTGGTAATTCTCCCAAATAAATGAATTAGTCATCTACCTCTAAAACTTCATAACTATCTCAAATAATATACAACATTTGTTTTTGTGTTCAGCACTATTTTTAGAGATATATTTTTTTATATATCTCTATTTATCTATTTATCTATTTTTATATATTAAGATATATTAAGGGTGCATTAATAGTGATAGACTGTTCTCCAAGGATTTTTACAAAATTTTCTTACTATGCAGTTTTGAAAAAGTCTTTCTTTTCCTGTTGATAATGGTCCAGTCAATCTTTACATTCAAAGTTTGGAATCTTTTAGTGTTTTCTTACTGTTTCATTAACGTTAGTTCTCACATTGCTATATCTTTTCCTGAAGGAATCCAGAGGGATTTTAAAGATATGGTAGAATCTCAAGTATACAGACTTCTGAGTTTTGGACACATCTATGTCCTTTGAATATTTGTGATATTAAAGAGTATTTTTTAGAATTTCAGAAAAGTCAGTTTTCTGCAGAAACCCTCAAAAAAAAAAAAAAAAAAAAAAGATGAACTGCTGCAGATGTATTTTGGAAATCTCTTTGGAAATCAAAAACAAATTGATAATATAACTTTACTAGGTGTTGAGTGTTCTGGTATGGTATTGTGTTAAGCTTTGTCCAGTGTTCAAAATTCTTTTTTGCTATGACCTACACGGCTGTAGTAATCCATGTAATATGAGGGTGGAACTTTACTCTTCTAATTTTAAATATTTCCTTTAAAAAGTACATTCAGGAAATGGTCAGTGAAAAAGGACTTTGCCACCCAAGATTTTTCTTAACAATGGTGTCTTCCTGCTTTCCTTCTTGTAACAGTTATACAGTACTTAGTACACTGAAGTCTTGGCTATCATTAAGGACTTATTCAGTGATACAGAGAGACATAATACACTTTATCATTATTGACTGAAATAGCCAAAGGAAAGAGGGGAGAGAAGCTGTCACTCATACCATGATGATAACTTATTCTACAGCTAAGCCTTTGGACTGCCAGTTGCTCCTCACAGAGATGACCAGTTACTGCCTCAGTAGACACCCAGGAAACACCACAGAACAGGTTGGGAAAGGCACTTTACATAATAAATCACCTAGCATTACCCTTTCCTCACAAAGAGGTGCCACCCATAGTAAAACATTACATAAGTATGAATTCCGCACTGCCACGGGTGCCAGAATCAGAGCAGGCCTTAGTGATGGTAACAAATTGAAATACAGGTCTTTGGGAGGGACCCCAGCCTCTAATAACTTGGGGTCGAGGGTATGCTTGTGTCTCCACAGGTCACGGACCAAGATGGGTACCAGCAAGGGGGTAAGGCCATGGTTGGCCTCCTCCTCACAATCGCCGCTGTCAT
>NW_023303293.1:0-1357 GCF_011077185.1 Oxyura jamaicensis | reverse complement strand
ACGGCAGCTCGGCCAAGGCTTCAAACCTCCTACCCCAGATCTGTGATAACTCCTTACGGTTTCTAACAAAAAAGGAAAAAAAAAAAACAAAAAAAGAAACAAAAAAGAAAAAAAGAAAAAAATAGAAAAAAATGAAAAAAAAACAGGAAAAAGGAAAAAATAGAAATAAAAAGAAAGAAAAAAGAGAGAAAGAAAAAATGAAAGGAAAAAAAGAAAAAAAAGGAAAGCAAAAAGAAAAAAAGTAAAAAAAATAGAAAAAATAGGAAAAAAAAGAAAAAAGAAAAAAATAGAAATAAAAAAAGAAAAAAAAGAGAGAAAAGAAAAAAAAAGAAAAAAAAAGAAAAAGGAAAAAATAGGAAAAAAAAGAAGAAAAAAAAGAGGGAAAAGGGGCCAAGAAAAAAAGAAAAAATAGAAAACCAGGGGAAACTGGTTACAAGATACCAAGAGGAGGAATCTTTTAGTATGTCAGCGGAGCCAACTTTTTTGGAGAGATCCTGGAATGGTTTGGGTTTGCCCTTGCCTGCTGCACCATCGAAAGCCTTGCATTTGCATTGTGTACACTTTTTATCTTGGGCTCCAGGGCAAAGCAACACCACCAGTGGTACCTTGAGAAATTTGAAGACTACCCAAAGGATAGAAAAATTCTGATTCCATTTGTGTATTAACAGATGCTTTGAATACCATCAGGTTCTGGTGGTGACGCTGTTTTTGAAATGGTTACGGTTTGGAACAACTAACACTTCACAAGTGTTAGCCAGTTAACATACTCTGTTCACTAGTGACAAAGCCTTGCGCTGCTATTAGTTACTGCTTTTCTTCTTAATGGAACCCCCAAATCTAATGGACATGGTGAACAGGAATGAAAGTGCTTTTGCAACAACACAGCACCATTGTGAATACGTAAGGCAAGATGACTGAATTCACATCGTGGAAACTACTGTACAGGATTTCTGATGTTTCATTTTCAGCCTATAGAGTGTTTGGGTATTACCCATCTGATCTAGCCATGTCCTGAGGATTGTGCAGTGAGCCCAGCCACCCTTAGTGTATAATTTGGCTGGTGCATTTTGCCTCTTACTTGCCTGCTGTTGTGGTTTAACCCGGCTGGCAGCTAAACACCACACAGCCGTTCGCTCACCCTCCCTCCTCCCTCTCTGGGATGGGGGAGAGAAACGGGAAAGTGAAGCCTGTGAGTTGAGATAAAGACAGTTTATTAAGATAGAAAATAATAATGATAATAATAATAATATGTACAAACAAGTGATGCACAATGCAATTGCTCACCACCCGCTGACCAATGCCCAGCCCAACCCCGAGCAGCTGGCCCCCCCACCCCAGCTAGCCACCCCTATATATT